>NW_026611473.1:115000-317500 GCF_029633865.1 Lampris incognitus
TACATACTTTGTGCTACTGCACTTACCAGCATGCTTTGTGTCTTGCACATTTCCTATGTTCTTGTGGGTTTCGAAACATGTGAACCAATGGAATGTATTTGCTCTTTGTATTTTTATTCGAATTTTGTTATTAGCCAATGATGTGGTGTGGAGTTGTTATGCCCGCGAAATCACGAGCTTCGCAACGGTCCATCTCCTCACGGAGAGGGAGGAGTTAGGCAGCCCGAGTGAGTACGACGAAGAGAGAGGGCCATTTTTCTGCTGCTCCGTCTAAGTACCCGTTTCGCGGAGACTTTATACACAGCCCGTGTACTAGGCCCGCATTTGAGGTCAGGAGTGTTGCGATTGGCCCGCGGTCGTATGCTTGCTGGTGGGCTTTGTTTTAGTATGCCGATTATTTTGTTTATGCCCCATAGCCAGTGTCGCCGCTAGCTAGCTAAGTGCATTTAGCATCCAGTGCTAGTGTGTTAGCTAGCCGACTAGAGTTGTGGAGGCTAGTCAGAAGTCATCGGGCTGCGCTGGACGGTGATCTAACTAGGGGAGCCGCTCTGCTCCATTCCTGGGACCTGTCTGCTATCCAAAGAGGACTCGCTTCATCTGCTCTATCTTCGCCAGGGTTGTTTGAACATTGCAACCTTTGGCCATTTGCTACCGGGGAGCCGACACATGCCAGCTGCTAGGCTAGCACTACGCCTTCCATCCTCTGGACTGCACACAGCCTCCCGGTCGAGTAACCCGAAAATTTCATTTATACTCACACACACACGCACACTTTTATCTCGTCGCCTGGGCATCGTGGCGGTGGCTGCCTTGCCCTCCGCTCAGAGAGCTGCTTTAATGTGCACCAACGGGCCCCAACGGAAAGTGCTGGGTATTTGTGTGTTCTTTTGATACTTTCTTCCTGTTTATTGTGACCGCTTGTCCCACCCTGTGTAATTTCAATTAATGTTTATTTAATCAGCAATACTACACTCGTGTGGTACTCTCTCTCTCTCTCTCTCTCTCTCTCTCTCATTATTATCAAATAAATCCTATTATTATTAATTATATTTCGGGTGTATTGGCAGCTCATTTTCCGCATATGCAAAGCCTAGGTTACTTATAGAGTGCTGGTAATAAGCTTGTACAGTAATTCAGTACACAGCAGAGTTATAAGATCTGCACTGACCACATGTTTGTTTCATTCTGGGAAGATATACCATTCACCAGCCTTAGCTAAGTGTAGTACTTTCACAGTGGAGGCACCGCGCTACTAAATTGATTATTATCTTGGTTAATTATTTCTATTATCAATTATCACTAATATTGTCATTAGTGACACTAGCCTACTAGTACACAGGAGGTTCAGCCAGCTCACCATTCCACCGCTGAGAACTCAGGATGCTGTTGCGCTATTGATTTGTATTGTAACACTTTAGTAACTGGTAGCATTAGGCTTTTGTCTTGTTTAAATGTGCTTGGCGTTGCCCGCCAGTGAAAAAGGGGTTACAAATAGCTTTACACTAGTCCAACTCACCGAGCAGGGGGCGACGTCCCTCTTTGTCGGAGTCCGTCGTAAAAAGAGAGAGTGAACCACAGCTCCGCCTCTAAATACGTCACTGGGAAATATGACACCACCTCCGGTGGGTGTGTGCTTTCCCCCGGGACAGACGTTCCCTAACCATGCCGTTGTCCCGGGAAAATGGACCCGCCCATCTGTTGGATCGCCAGGTCTTTCTCCGGAAACACCGGATGACGACCCAGTCGCCGGGGAGGTAGGAATGGAGAACCTTCTCAGCTGGGGTGGGGAGAGCAGCTGCCACCTGTTTGGGAGACTTGGGAGAGAGCAGAGGAGAGATTACAGCAGTGCTGTAGCATAGCATGCTCGTAAAGAGCGGTTTGGGGAAGAGCTCCCGGCGCAGGGCCCGTTCCCATGGTCGGAGGCCGTCCCATGACAATCTCAAAAGGACTAAGCCCTGCTCTGGAGTGTCTTTGTCGCACGCGCATGTACATAAGTACCAGAAGACGTAAGAAACTGTCTCTGTTGCCAGAGAGCACCAAAGTCCACGCCGAAAGCGTAGCGTGAATCCGTGTAGATGGTGACAGACCAGCCAGCTGCCAGCTCGCAGGCCGCAGAGAGGGCCGTGAGTTCAGCAGCCTGTGCAGAGAGGTGAGAGGGCAACGAGCTGCAATTAAGGCAAGCGGAGGCAGAGCAAACGACCCAACCAACCTGACATTGGCCGGTGGTAAGACAGCGGGAAGCCGACCCATCCACAAAAAGGACAACGTCAGGGTTGGCAAGAGGACTGGAGCTGAGATCAGGCTGAGGTGAACAAACAGCAGAGACAGCTGCAACGCAGTCGTGTGGTTCACCATCGTCTGGTGAGGGAAGAAGGGTGGCGGGGTTAAGGACAGTGCAACGTTTGACAGTGATGGTGGGCATGTCAAGGAGCACAGTGTTGTAACGTAGCCACCGGGCTGCGGACAGCTGTGACCTTTTCTGTTCAAGTAGGAGGAGCGGGACCGCATGGGGAACCAGGAGAGTAACGTCGGAGTACCCCACGATGTCTCGCGAGGCCATCACAGCCTTTTCAGCAGCAGCGACGGCTCGAAGGCAGCGAGGCAAGCCAGCCGCTACCGGGTCAAGTTTGGCGGAGAAGTAAGCCACAGGGCGCAGCTTGCAGTCCCCCATGAGACTGACTGCAAGAGGACGGAGATCATGCAGCCGTTGCGCTCATCCACAGTTTGAGTGAATGCTTGAGCGGGCTCCGGATAGCCAAGAGTTGGTGCGATTTGGAGCTGGACTTTCAGTCCCTCAAAGGCTTTAGTTGCCTCTGGGGTCCACAAGAGGACCTGTGAGGCGGGTGCATGAGAGTCAATGAGGGCCCGAAGGGGTTTGTCAAAGGTTGCAAATGCCGGAACGAACAAGCGACACAGTAGGAAGCCATGCCTAAGAACAGGGTATCTGCAGGTTTCACTAAGTTAATTTCAAGACTTTATAAGACCTTTTTAATGCCACTTGGATCGGAATTTAAGACCAAGATCTACAACAAAATATATACATATGGTTGGTAAGCCCTAACACCCAACAGCTGAATATTTAAATATTTGATTCGCGCGAGTGCAGTTTTATCGAAATGGTTAAACAAATGTATGTTTTGTGACACGCTGATGTTGTAACCGCATTTCTTGACGTTCAGACCGAATATTTAAAGATTTGATTCGCGGAATTTCGCGCGATTGCAAACAGATAAGCTGAAGTCCTCCTCCATGTTGAAAAAGCTGCCATAAACTACACGCTGCTGTGACTGGTTGATTCGCTGTGAGCATTTGATGACAAAACAACGAATCACAGCAGAGCGCGCAGCGGAGGTCCCTCCCCCCTCCATCTGGCCGATCAATTCTAGCATCAACTTTTCTTCTTCTTCTCTCGGCTGCTATTTTGTCATGACTTAGTTAGCATTTGTCCGCCAAATTCTGTATAGGCTATACCATTTAGCAATTAACCGCTCAGTAAAACCAACATCGGTATTCTTTTCGATAACTAGTTACATTAATATTACCTACAACCGTGAGTTGCAGGTAATATTGCCATGGTATCGCATCATCCAGGTCATTTCTTTGTCTATGGGGGATACATATTTGTTTTAATTACAGGGAATAGCATGCTATAGGTAACAGGTGCGCCTGATACGAACCTGGAATTCATGAAAATAGCATGTGTGTTAGAGTTTATGGGAGACCCCAAGCGCACGACACCAGACAGAGATGGGGTTAGCCGAAAACTGGCGTACTTTATTCAAACATAGGAAGGCAATGAGCGACAAGGAAAAAACGGAAAGTCCAAGGGGGGAAAAAACTCGCGGGTAATCCAAACGGGAACAAGGCAGGATACTTCCACGGGGAAACCTTGCAAGGGAAAAACATGAACCAAGGGCTGGGATGAGTTCGTAGAGAAAAGGACCGTGAGAGGAGAGTCGCCGCTACTGCGGGGAGGTAACAACACGAACTGACAACGGGCACGTGGGAGGCCACCAAACTTAAGCCCAGCCCTGATGACTAAGCCCGGCCCTGACGAGCCGATTGGCTGCCGGCGTGGGGTGGGCGGGCCACGGTGCGGGGTGGGCGAGCCATAACACTTGTTTCCCTTTTATTTTCTTTTTTCCCCCTCAAAATTCACTTAATCCTACCAAATGACCACTTCTATTAGTGCGAGACCGAGGGTGAACAGCCGCTTAATTGTCAGTGCACGACCTCATCTGGTTTCAATAGTATGCGTTTTAAATGATCATTTTATCCTTTAAAGAATTCTGCTTACCCGTGCGATGAATCTCCCAGGGTTTTGCTGAGGGATCTCAGCGACACCGACCAAACGGACCACCCGCCTCTCCCTTTCTTCTTCTCAAACCTGGTGAGGTTATTGGGAGATCGGTGACTATGTCCTTGTCCCGAGATGATCGGTCAGCCGGTTGTCCGTCTGGCGGGGCGACGTGAGATCCCGCTTCTGACACCAAATTGTTGTGGATTTTCCTTTATCCTTTTAATGGGCTCTTGCCCCAGGAACCTCTGGGGAGAATAATCATCGGACAAATATTAAAGAAAACAGAGAATCTTTAATGCATCTGCAGATGGAGAGACATAAGGCCACACAGAGGTTCGTCTGTGAGGATATGCTCTGCCTCTGAGCTGGAGATAGTGGTTTTTTATAGAACAGTCCGTCGCGTCATACACTATGTTTCCTGCGTCAACTAAGGTGTAATCTTAAAAAGGAATGAAGGAAAAATCTACGTTAATCACGTTCTGTGCCTCATGAGTGTCTGTACGCCTGTTGCACTTGTCTTTTGCTCAACCTGGCCGTTCCTGGGATGCGGCAACGGGGAGGCAAGCATAATAACAGTTGCTA
Organism: Lampris incognitus; assembly: GCF_029633865.1. Lineage (NCBI taxonomy): Eukaryota > Metazoa > Chordata > Actinopteri > Lampriformes > Lampridae > Lampris > Lampris incognitus. The sequence goes on from NW_026611473.1 coordinate 119,883, forward strand.
TGTGGCCCCATGGAAGGTACGCATGAGAACAATGGTCATGTGTGTCTGCAGTGAATGAGAAGTTTCATACACACAGACAAGTGGAAAACCACAGAGTACATACGGAGTGCATATGGAGAACATTTTGTACTCCACATACATCACCAACATCCTGCTCAGCTCTCCCCTTCTCAGCCTCCTCCTGCTCAGCTGCACCACTCTCCTCTCAGAGCCTCACCGCAGCCACATCGTGATGACACGACTGGTACGAATGACATTGCGAGCTACTTGGTGCGCCGAGAGCTTGTGAATTCCGGTCTCATCCAGTTCAACGAGCGCCCAGAAAATTATTGGGCATGGAACTCCTCTTTCTTCAACGCCATTGAAGGACTGAACTTAACTGCCAGCGAGGAGCTCGACCTCTTGACAAAGTCGTTAGGAAAAGAGTTCTCAGAGCACGTTACAAGGATTCGCTATGTGCACGTCACCGACCCTGTAGTGGGCCTACAACATGTCTGGGAACGCCTAGAAGAGTGCTCCCCTGAAGTGATCGAGAGAGCGCTCTTCGAGAGGATAGAGAACTTTCCAAAAATCGCTGAGAAAGACCCCGTAAAGTTGAGGGAACTGGGAGACCTGCTGATGGAGTTAGACTCTGCTAAGTGTGAGGGCTACCTGCCGGGGATCTCGTACCTGGACACCGCCAGGCGTGTCAACCCGATCGTTGAGAAGCTGCCACACAGTCTACAAGAGAGATGGATAACTAAGGGTTCCCAGTACAAAGAGCAGCACCATGTCTCTCGCCCCCCCCCCATTCACCTTCTTCGCAGACTTCATCTGCAGCGAGGCACACAGAAGAAACGACCCCAGCTTTACTCTCCCTTCAGCTCCCTCGAAAACGTCCAACAAGTCCTCCACAGGGTCCTCAAAACATGAGCGATCAGAAAAGGAATCAAGACACGCCAAAAGGCATGTCTCCACCCACAAGACAGAGGTCTCAACAAACCGCTCAGCTTCTCAGTCACGCAGTTCGAGCAGCAAGCCTGGCGACAAAGGTAAACAATGTCCCATCCATCAGAAGCGCCATCCTCTAAAGAAATGTCGGGGTTTTCGAAGCAAGTCTCTTGAGGAGCGCAAAGCCTTTCTGAAAGAGATTGGTGCCTGCTACAGGTGTTGCTCCTCCACAACTCACCTGGCGAAGAACTGTAAGGCAACTTTGAAGTGCAGCGAATGTGAGAGCGATGACCACATAGCGGCGCTCCACCCTGGACCTCCTCCACGGGACAAAAAAGACAAGGACCCCACCTCAGAGCATGGCGGGGAGAGTGAAGAGGAGGCGCCTCCACCAGCAGTCATCTCTAAATGCACAGAAGTTTGTGGCAGAGGCCAAAGCCTCAGATCCTGTGCCAAAATCTGCCTGGTGAAGGTATACGCCAAAGCACACCCAGACAGAGCTAGTAACGTCTACATCGTCCTGGACGACCAGAGCAACAGATCTCTGGCGAGGTCTGATTTCTTCCACCTCATCCAAATCAGAGGTTCAGACTCACTGTACACCCTGCGTACATGTGCAGGTGTCACCGAGACATCTGGAAGAAGAGCCACAGGGTTCTTGGCGGAGTCGTTGGATGGAAAAAAACAAGTGTGCTGCTTCCAACACTCATTGAGTGCAACCATATGCCTGACGATCGGTCAGAAATCCCGACCCCAGAAGCTGCACAGCACCACAGCCACCTGAAGTCCATCGCTCGCAGAATCCCTCGCCTGGACCCTGAAGCCCAGATCCTGATACTTCTGGGACGCCACATCCTTCAGGTCCACAAAGTCAGGGAGCAACGCAATGGTCCTCCCAGCGCCCCCTATGCCCAACGTCTAGACCTGGGTTGGGTGGTTATACGGGACGTGTGCCTGGGTTCAGCCCACAAGCCAGCAGCTGTGACTTCCTATCGCACCAGCGTGCTCGAAAACGGAAGGCCGTCTCTCCTCACTCCGTGCCCCAACCGTCTCCAGGTCAAGGAAAGGTTCCTCCTTACAGCATCAAACATGACACCCCAGTCCCTGATGACGACAAAGTGGGGCTTTCCATCGAAGATCGTCTGTTCCTGGAGTTCATGGACAGAGAGATGGTGATGGACGACACCAACAGCTGGGTGGTGCCTCTCCCATTCCGATCCCCTCGTCGACGGCTCCCGAACAATCGAGACCAAGCTCTCAGCAGACTTACCTCTCCCCGCCGCACCCTGGAAAGAAAGCCTAAGATGAAAGCCGACTTCGTCAAACCTTCATGCAAAACATCTTGTATTTATTTATGTATTTGTATTATATAATACAGACAAGAAGGAAAAAGGCAGAGACAAACATTGAAAAAGTCAATTTCTGTTAATGTGTTTTACATGTTATGCATTGCATTTCAAATAAAAGTCCAAAAGTAAGACTAAGGTCCATTTTTGGTATTTTTGGTACTCACTATAGGGGGCTGTTTTACTCCAGAAACATACATATATACTGTTTATGTGTATGTGTATTTGTATATGTATATGTTGAGGAGCTGCTGTATCAAAATTAGTTGTCTTCCTCCAGAACTTAGTAAATTTGTCCATACATAGGTTCAGGGATAAAGTCCGCTTTTCTATGTTATATATTCATTTTATGATTCCAATCCATTCCTCTTTGCTGTAGCTCAGCATTTAAATAATTTTTCTTAGATTTGTTGGTTTAGTCAGTGTTTCCTCTACCCAAAATGTGTTATGCTTTTCTTTCACAAATGTGGGAATGATGGTCCAAAATTGCGTTAAAATGTACAAAACAGTGAAATTTATCTTGCCTGGCCGGCCAGCACTCTAGATGCTCAGCACCCAAAAGCTCTGATCCTAGAATCGCCTCTGGTCAGCGCCAATCTTGTTATACGCAGCAAAAGACTGTGGCTGACTAGATAGCTATATCAGATGGCATAATTTTCTTGAATTATTAATTGATTATTAGCATTACACAATGTGTGAATTAATGTAATGTTTGATTTTGCAGTTTGGATGAGAAAAAACCCCGCAAGTTGGGTGTGAGATGGATGAAAAAGAAGAATTCTGGAATGAGTTGGACGACATGGTGGAGAGGGTACCCAAGGAGGAGAGAGTGGTGATTGGAGCGGACTTCAATGGACATGTTGGTGAAGGGAACAGAGGTGATGAGGAGGTGATGGGAAAGTATGGAGTCAAGAAGAGAAATGTGGAAGGACAGATGGTGGTCGATTTTGCGAAAAGGATGGAAATGGCTGTGGTGAATACATATTTCAAGAAGAGGGAGGAACACAGGGTGACGTACAAGAGTGGAGGAAAGTGCACACAGGTGGACTATATCTTATGTAGAAAGCACCATCTAAAAGGGATTGGAGACTGCAAGGTGGTGACAGGGGAGAGCGTAGCCAGGCAGCATCGGATGGTGGTCTGTAGGATGACTTTGGAGACCAAGAAGAGGAAGCGAGTGAAGACACAGCCGAAGATCAAATGGTGGAAGTTGAAGAAGGAAGACTGTTGTGTGGAGTTCAGGCAGGAGTTAAGACAGGCACTGGGTGGTAGTGAAGAGTTGCCAGATGGCTGGAAAACCACTGCAGAAATAGTGAGGGAGACAGCTAGGAAGGTACTTGGTGTGTCATCAGGACAGAGGAAGGAAGACAAGGAGACTTGGTGGTGGAATGAGGAAGTACAGCAAATTATACAGAGGAAAAGGTTGGCAAAGAAGAAGTGGGATAGTCAGAGAGATGAAGAAAGTAGACAGGAGTACAAGGAGATGCAGCGTAAAGCAAAGAGAGAGGTGGCAAAGGCAAAGGAAAAGGCGTATGGTGAGTTGTATGACAGATTAGACACTAAGGAAGGAGAAAAGGACTTGTACCGATTGGCTAGACAGAGGGACCAAGCTGCAAAGGATGTGCAGCAAGTTAGGGCGATCAAGGATAGAGATGGAAATGTGCTGACAAGCGAGGAGAGTGTGCTAAGAAGGTGGAAGGAATACTTTGAGGGACTGATGAATGAAGAAAATGAGAGAGAGAGAAGGTTGGATGATGTAGGGATTGTGAATCAGGAAGTTCAGCGGATTAGCAAGGAGGAAGTGAGGGCAGCTATGAAGAGGATGAAGAATGGAAAGGCAGTTGGTCCTGATGACATACCTGTGGAGGCATGGAGATGTTTAGGAGAGATGGCAGTGGAGTTTCTAACTAGATTGTTTAACACAATCCTGGAAAGTGAGAGGATGCCTGAGGAGTGGAGAAGAAGCATACTGGTACCGATTTTCAAGAACAAGGGCGATGTGCAGAACTGTAACAACTACAGAGGTATAAAGTTGATCAGCCACAGCATGAAGATTTGGGAAAGAGTAATAGAAGCTAGGTTAAGAGGAGAGGTGACGATCAGCGAGCAGCAGTATGGTTTCATGCCACGAAAGAGCACCACAGATGCGATGTTTGCTTTGAGAATGTTGATTGAGAAGTATAGAGAAGGCCAGAAAGAGTTGCACTGTGTCTTTGTAGATTTAGAGAAAGCTTATGACAGAGTACCGAGAGAGGAGGTGTGGTATTGTATGAGGAAGTCAGGAGTTGCAGAGAAGTATGTAGGAGTGGTGCAGGATACGTATGAGGGAAGTGTGACAATGGTGAGGTGTGCGGTTGGAATGACGGATGGGTTCAAGGTGGAGGTGGGATTACATCAAGGATCGGCTCTTAGCCCTTTCTTGTTTGCAATGGTGATGGACAGGTTGACGGACAAGATCAGGCAGGAGTCTCCATGGACGATGATGTTCGCGGATGACATTGTGATCTGTAGTGAGAGTAGGGTGCAGGTTGAGGAGAGCCTGGAGAGGTGGAGGTATGCACTGGAGAGAAGAGGAATGAAAGTCAGTAGGAGGAAGACGGAATACCTATGCGTGAATGAGAGAGAGGACAGTGGAATGGTCAGGATGCAAGGAGTGGAGGTGACAAAGACATCTGAGTTTAAATACTTGGGGTCAACTGTCCAAAGTAACGGGGAGTGCAGTAGAGAGGTGAAAAAGAGAGTGCAGGCAGGTTGGAGTGGGTGGAGAAGAGTGTCAGGAGTGATTTGCGACAGAAGGGTACCAGCAAGAGTTAAAGGGAAAGTTTACAAGATGGTTGTGAGACCAGCTATGTTATATGGTTTGGAGACATTGGCACTGACGAAAAGACAGGAGGCGGAGCTGGAGGTGGCAGAGTTGAAGATGCTAAGATTTTCACTGGGAGTAACGAAGAAGGACAGGATTAGGAACGATTATATTAGAGGGACCGCTCAGGTTGGACGGTTTGGAGACAAAGCAAGAGAGGCAAGATTGAGATGGCTTGGACATGTGTGGAGGAGAGATGCTGAGTATATTGGGAGAAGGATGCTGAATATGGAGCTGCCAGGGAAGAGGAGAAGAGGAAGGCCAAAGAGGAGGTTTATGGATGTGGTGAGGGAAGACATGCAGGTGGCTGGTGTGACAGAGGAAGACGCAGAAGACAGGAAGAAATGGAAACGGATGATCTGCTGTGGCGACCCCTAACGGGAGCAGCCGAAAGTAGTAGTAGTAGGATGAGAAAAAAAAAGGAGCCGCTGTGGGTACCACATACTGGAATGAGAAGCATGCAAAAGTGTTTATGCACTTTGTGTTAAGTTTGATAAGTTAACTTTTGTTGGTGCCTATAATACAGTTAATACGGTAGCCTGTTTCGTTAGTCACTTCTCCAGCAGTCTTTACGGTAACCCTCCTGTTAGGAGGAAGGCGCGCTGCTAGTGAAAGGCACTTGTTGAAATGTTTGGTAGGCTGAGGCCACTTGCTGTTGAGAGCACAAATAAAGTTCAGTTAAATAAGTACAGTTGTCTTATTTGAAACTAACATTGGTAGCAGAGGATGGTTGCCTCGAATGACTTCAGACAGCCTCCTGGATTTGACGAAAAGAAGCCGTATGAAAACTGGAAAAATTAAGTGGAAATATGGAGACGGGTGACGAACTTGGACAAGAAAAAGCAAGCGTTGGCTGTGGCTCTATCGTTGACAGGTAGAGCGAGGGATACTGCTTTAGGAATAAATGTGGATGATCTAAATAAGGATGATGGAATGACCACTTTGATTGGGGAACTTGACAAGATTTTTTTGAGAGAAGAGAAGGACCGGGCTTACGAAGCCTATTCTGAGTTTGATCGAATATCGAGGGAAAATGGCGTCTCGATGGTGGACTTTATTGTTGATTTTGAACAGAAATACAACAGGATCCGTAAATTCGAGATGGTTCTGCCCGACGCTGTTTTGGCGTTTAAACTACTGGATACAGCAAGTCTTGATGTGAAAGACAAGCAACTGGCATTGACTGCATGTGGTAAACACACTTTTGATTATATGAAGTCAGCACTGAAACGCATATTCGGAGAAAAACATGAGCAGAAGGCGGGAGCCATTAACGTGAGTCAGGATGCAGCCTACTACACAGATCAAAGAAAACCGCACCCACGAACCCAAAGTGTGCAAGCTAGAGGACCACTCGCAGGCACAAATCCACTTGATAAGTACGGAAGACGAACAAAGTGTGGGATTTGTCAAAGCACATTCCACTGGGTGAAAGATTGCCCACATAAGAAAGAACACGTAAAGATAACAGAAGAAAATAAATGCACAGAAGAACCTGATGAGTGTAATATAACGCTGTTTTCTAAGGAATCGGATACGGAAATATTCATGGTTGAGGCTCTGGGATCAGCTGTCATTGACACGGCATGCACAAGGACTGTCTGTGGTGAAAAATGGCTGAATAACTATGTAGGGGGACTAAATGAGAAAGAAGTACAGAAAATAGTTAACACAGAGAGTAGCAAGCCTTTCAAGTTTGGGGATGGGCGAGTTGTACATTCGACAAAAAAGGTCAAGATACCAGCCAAGATAGGAGAAACAAAATGCTGTAGACACAGAAGTGGTCCCATCTGACATCCCTTTACTGCTGAGTAAAACGTCGCTAAAGAGAGCAGGAGCTGTGCTGAACTTGGAGAACGATACAGCAATAATGTTTCGGCAACCGATAGCTCTGAAGATGACCTCCTTAGGACACTACTGTCTGAACATAATGGATAATGAGTCACCATGCGATACATATGAGAATGTGGTCCTGGCCATCACAGAGAATATGACTAAGGAACAAAAACACAAAGCTTTACTGAAACTTCACAAGCAATTCGGACATGCATCAGTTGACAAACTGAAGAAGCTGCTGATAAATGCTGGAAACTCTGATAACGAGAGCACTGCTATTCTAGAGGAGATAGTAGGAAAATGTGAGATTTGTCTTAAGTACAGCAAGCCTAAGCCTAAGCCCAAGCTTGCTGTTGGGTCTGCCCATGGCCTCCCGATACAATGAGACTGTGGCAGTAGATTTACATGAGCTAGAACCGAATGTGTGGTACCTGCACATTATCGATCACTTCACACGCTTCAGTGCGGGTGGCATTGTGACCTCAAAGAAACCAAGTGTGATAGTGAAATGCTTTGGACATTCCTGGATCAGTGTCCATGGTCCACCGGAGCGTCTCTTCAGCGACAACGGTGGCGAGTTCAACAACGAGGAAATAAGAGACATGGCAGAGAACTTCAACATCGAGATAAAGACGACTGCTGGCTATAGTCCAGCGGTCGGGAACCTATGGCTCGCGAGCCATATATGGCTCTTCCGGTGACGGCATATGGCTCCCAGACAATTTTGAGTTGAAAATTATTTTTTTTTCAAAAAAATCAGTTTGGAACTGATTTTAAAATACTTGTGATATTTCTTAATAATACTGTGTCATTTTAAAGTAAACAGAAATTAGTTTTGAAGATAAATTTCACGGGTCACCCGTGGGTCGGGTCGGGAACCAATGGCTCGCGAGCATTTCCGGGTCATTGTAAAGGTGAAGAAATCAATTTTATCAGATAGCCAACTAGTTTATCCGCTTCAACCCTTGTAACGGAAAAGATGGCGAAAAGAAAAAAAGACGATGATTACCGTGCATTCCAGGCTGCGTGGACAGAGGAATTTGCATTTGTGGAGAGAGCAGGATCTGCGGTATGTCTAATATGCAATGATAAAATTGCATCGATGAAACGGTCAAATATAAAGCGGCACTTCGATACGCACCATGCTTCATTTGCATCGAAATATCCAGCGGGGGACAGCAGGAGAAGGGCATGCGAGGAGCTACAGCGGAGAGTGCAGACGAGTCAGCAGCAACTACGTGTGTGGACCAAGCAAGGTGACGGGAATTCCGCTAGCTTTGCGGGGGCTTTGGCAATAGTAAGGAATGGAAAGTCATTCACAGATGGCGAGGATGCCAAAACATTCATGCTTGATGTGGCCAATGAACTGTTTGATGACTTCCCAAATAAAGACAAGATAATCAAACGAATAAAAGACATGTCCCTGTCAGCAAGAACTGTGCACGATCGTAGCAATCAAGTCGAGGAAACACAAATTAAGGACATAAACGCCGGGACATACTTTTCTCTCGCGTTAGATGAGTCAACAGACGTTAGCCATCTATCTCAGTGCAGTATCATTGCCAGGTATGCTGCAGGTGACACACTGCGTGAGGAAAGCTTGGCTGTTTTGCCAATGAAAGGGACAACAAGAGGAGAGGATTTATTCATGTCTTTCATGGAGTTTGCTAAAGAAAAAAAACTACCGATGGATAAACTTATTTCTGTCTGTACTGATGGTGCACTCTGTATGTTGGGGAAGAACAAAGGATTTGTAGCGCTTCTCCGTGAACATGAAAAGAGAGCCATCCTAAGTTTTCATTGCATCCTGCACCAGGAGGCGCTTTGCGCTCAGACGTGTAGCCAGGAGCTTGGCGAGGTGATGTCTCTGGTCATTCGAGTGGTCAACTTTATTGTTGCCCGAGCTTTAAATGATCGCCAGTTTAAAGCTCTGTTAGAAGAAGTTGGGAATCATTATCCCGGTCTGCTTTTACACAGCAACGTGCGTTGGTTGTCAAGGGGGAAGGTGCTCAGCCGTTTTGCAGCTTGCCTGAGTGAAATCCGGACTTTTCTTGAAATGAAAGGCGTCAAGCATCCTGAGCTAGACAACACTGACTGGCTCCTGCAGTTTCACTATCTCGTGGACATAACTGGCCATCTGAACCAGCTCAATGTGAAAATGCAAGGTATTGGAAATACAATCTCATCCCTTCAACAAGCAGTGTTTGCATTTGAAAGCAAGCTGGAAGTCTTTCTCAGGGACATTGAAACAGGTCGTCTTCTGCACTTTGAAAGACTGCAACAATTTAGAGATGCATGCTTAGCAAGTGACTCCACTCAACATCTGGATCTCCAGCAGCTAGCTGGCTTTACGTTCAATCTCCTGCAGTCATTCAAAGCACGTTTTGGAGAATTTCGTGCGCGCACTGGTCTTTTCAAGTTCATCACTCATCCACATGTGTGCAGTGGACAAAATCGACCTGACATGCATCCCCGGGGTCTCTATCGGAGACTTTGAGCTGGAAGTTGCTGACCTGAAGGCATCAGACATGTGGATGAGTAAGTTCAAGTCACTTAATGGAGAGTTGGAAAGTCTTGCGCGACAGCGAGCAGAGCTGGCGAGGGAACACAAGTGGACAGAAATTAAAAATCTTCAACCTGAAGACCAGCTGATTCTTAAAACTTGGAACGAGCTTCCTGTGACATACCACACAATGCAGCGTGTGAGTATTGCCGTATTGACCATGTTTGGCTCTACATATGCATGTGAACAGTCTTTCTCGCATATGAGGAACATTAAGACCAACCTACGCTCACGTTTAACTGATGGAAGCCTCAACGCCTGCATGAAGCTCAACCTCACCACGTATGAACCAGACTACAAGGCCATCAGCAAAACCATGCAGCACCAGAAGTCGCATTAAAAGTAAGACATATTTAATTTATTATACGTTAAAAATACTATATGCCTCTCAATGAAATATATTTAGAAATATTTGGCTTTTATGGCTCTCCCAGTCAAAAAGGTTCCCGACCCCTGCTATAGTCCATGGAGCAATGGCTTGCTGGAACGCCATAACCAAATGCTCAAAGATAATACTGAAGGTAAAACTTGACAACGGAGTTGACTGGAAAACTGCACTGGATTGGGCACTCATGGCAAAGAACACAGTGCAGAACGTACATGGCTTCAGCCCACATCAGCTGGTGTTTGGACAGAATCCGAACCCTCCCTCTGTGTTAGTGGATCAGCCACCTGCTTTGGAGGGAACTACTATGAGTGCATGGGTGGGACAGCACATAACAGCATTACATGCAGTAAGGAAAGCTTTCATAGAGGCAGAGTGCTCAGAGAGAATCAGAAGAGCTCTACGAAAGCAACTTCGTCAAACAGATGAGAAGTATGAAACTGGGGACAAGGTGTTCTACAAAAGGACAGACTGTGTTGAGTGGAAAGGTCCTGGAGTCGTGATACGACAAGATGGGGTGGTGATCTTTGTACACCATGGTGGGACCTATGTCAGGGTTCATCATTCTAGGTTGCAGAAGGTTGATAAGAGTGAAGTAGGTGCTAGTGACGGTCTAGAGCACCCTGGGGAGAATGTTACTGAGGGCAATATGAAAGTACCTGTTACTGATAGTGATGTGGATGTTGATAACAATGACAGTGGGAACATACCTGGTACTGATTGTGACATAGATGTTGATATGAACAATGACGGTGAGGCTGGGGGTGTTACAGACAATGATACAGATGTCACTGAGGGTAACAATCATAAGGATAATCAACAGACAGGCATAAGGGTAGGAGCCTCCCTAGGGCTGAAAACAGGTCAAACAATCAGCTTTGTGGATAATGTAACAGATGCGTCTCACAGAGCTAAAGTGATGGGACGAGCAGGAAAGGCTACAGGAAATAACAGAAACTGGTACAGCCTACAGTACTTAGAACTATCTGACATCGCTGGTACTATGGGGTCAGCTGATCTTACTAAGGTAGACAATCTTCAGGTTAATCCACTGGATAGTGTAGAACTATGCTCTGATATGCAGGAAAATGATGTATTAGTCACAGGTGGTGTTTCATTTGATAAGGCTAAACTAGATGAAATAAGTAGCTGGAAGAATGATGGGGTGTTTGAGAAGGTAAAAGATATGGGTCAAAGGCATGTGTCCACTAGACGGGTGTGCACACTGAAAGAAACCCCTGATGGTGTAATACCCAAAGCGCGTCTTGTGGCTAGAGGTTTTGAAGAATTCAACACTAAAGATCTATAGAAGGACTCACCTACATGCTCATCAGAGTCCCTCAGACTACTCATGTCAGGTCTATGTCAGAATAAGTGGCATCAAATAACTTATCCAGAACAAAAGGATTCATCGTATTCTGTGGTCAGCTACAAAAGAACAGCTGGCAGACTGTCTGACCAAAAAGGGAGCCTCTTCCCTGGTATTACTTAAGGCACTGAATAATGGACAATGGAAGCTAGATGACTGAGTCTGACTGTTGATAACTGAGCATGAGCTCATTAAAAATTAATAATTAAAAATTATTGTTGCATACATTGATGCAACTGAGTTGCAACCTGTTGTTGTTTCTACTTGTTTCTGTTCTGTGTAAATGTGTATGAGTTGTCTGTTGTCATCATATACATTACGTTTTGCTAATGTTGTCACTTATTGCAAAGCAGTCCCTTCTCCCGTGGTTTTATTCATGATGTCATCAGCGATTAGTCAATGTCGACTTGACTTTCATCACAAAACAGCTGACTTCAAAAACTCTTAAGTCATACAACCCCTAACACACACACAAAGTTGCAAACACAAACATGCCCGTCCATCCATCCATCCTTTCCCCCACCTACCTTAGCGTCATGCTCCTGCAGGTGTGTTCCACTGGCGTGCAGGTAGTTAAAGAGGTCCTCAGAGGGCAGTGGTCTCTCCAGCATCAAGATCAACTCTTGCTCCACTTCAAACCTTTCATGCAGGGTCACTGCTGCACTCTTCCCCATCACTCCTGGGTGACCTGCAAGCAGCAGAAGCCCCAGTTCCAGGGGAAACCCAAACTTTTACCCATCTCGAGTCTGACAGAGACAAAGAGTTACAATGAGGTGGCTGAGAACAGCCTCAGGTTAAGGATTTTAACACAACCTAGTCAACGTACCTTTATACAGGGTATCTGCAGGTTTCAGTAAGTTAAATTTAAGGCTTTTTAAGACCTTTTTAATGCCACTTGGAATGGAATTTAAGACCAAGATCTACAACAAAATATAAACATATGGTTGGTAAGACCTAACGCCCAACAGCTGCTTGCTGGTAGCAGAACCCGTGGGTCAACCACAGGAATCGATTTTAAGCAATATTTCTTTAAAGAATGAAATGAGCAGATTAAGACACAGATTAATTGGAACATATTCATTCAATAAACGAGACTTGTCTTGATATGGTGCTACTGAACACACACCCGTCACTCATGGCATGAGCTTCAGTTCTGTGGCCTTACTCTCCAACTCTGCCTCAGCTTGTTTCAGCTCGCTCATTTTTTCTTTGTATCTCTTCCTGAGGATGTTGGACTTTGTGATGAGCTGAGCCATCAAGGTGCCGGACTTGCCCTCTGCTTGCTCAGCAAACTTGTCCGCATCCTTCTCCAGGCTGTCAGATACCTCCAGCAGAGTTTTCTTTTCTTTTTTTTTAAGCTCAGCTATGTGGTCCTCTGCAGTTTTTCTCTTCTGCCCTTGTGCAGTGCTTTGCCTCTTCCTCTTCTCCAGGTCAAGATTTTCTCTGTATTTTGACCTTGCTGATCCCACAGAGATCAGCAGCTCCTTAGTGAGAGGGACCTTGACAACCCCCACAGATTGCAACATAGTCACAGACCAGTCTCTGGGCAATTACAGTGTCCTCCTGCAAGTTAACGGTCTCCACCTCCTTGTTAATGGAGAAGCTCCTCTCGACTGTTGCCTGTCCATGGGACAAGAGTAGAAGTTTCTGACAAAACTCCCAGAGCTCAGGGTAGGGTTGGCTGAGCAAGCCATGCAGAAACACATCAAGCCTCGTTTCTGTGGGCTGGAAGGACAGGAAGTGCTCGCTTTTAGCCTCAACAGATAGGAAGTTCCCAAACTGTTGGGTAATAACATCACCTGTAACAAAACAGATGAAAGGAAATAAGTGAAATATTATTTAGATGATTAATCATGATATTAAATCAGACAGGCTTATATCAGTTATTACTCTGTACTTTTGGTAATAATCAGGAACAACATTTCCAGAGCTATTCTATTAAACTATTCCTACCAGCAGAGACACCTCCTGACAACTGCTCGTCTTGCAGAAACTTCTGCACAAGTCTGCTCATTCTTCCCTGGCACCAGTCTGGGTTGGAGTACATGATAGTGGGGTCCAAACACGCCATCCGTCTCACGGTGGGGTATTTCAGGGGGCTCTTGTCTTGGACTTTCTTTAGGATATTTGACATACCCTTCACGCAGTCCTTCCTAAACTCGAGGGCAGTGAGCTCTCCTAAGCAGCTCTTTCTCTGCAGTTCCTGACAGATGGGTAATGGATTGTAAATAGAGCTGAATGACCTAACAATATTGCCTAGGTCTGTATATAATTTGATAGAAAGTAATACATCTAAATGATCAAACTACCTTCAGGGCTGCCTCAGCACCCAAGCCCGTCAACTTCCTTCAGGCGGACCCAGTTCTTCTGGTCAGCGACATCCAGTCTGACCAGCTGCAGTGGAGTGATGTCCTGGAGAAGCTTCCTCTTGGCAAAACGCCTCAGTAAACTCTGTCAACAGGAAAACTCTGTAAAGCAAATCCCCCTATAACCACATTCATCACTGAAAAAATTGCTATGTTGTTATTACTTTAAAATGATCTCTATCATCACTTCTATCAAAAGCATCACATCATCAAGAGTACAATGAGCGATAAGAGTTGAAATCAACGAGCAATATCAACCTATGCAGTGCTAGAATATAAATAATTAGATTACCTTGTACAACTCAGCCAAGTCTTTGAAGAGGAATGGCATCACTGGCTCGTCGGTCTGGTACTTTGTCAAAAAGGGACTGAAGGCCCTCGAGATAGCCATGATGAACTGCAGTTTGGCCAAGATGAGCGGATCTTGCTGAGCTGCTTCTATGGTATCAAATGAGCCTGTTCCGGGATTTGGAAGCTTCTTGGTTCTCACCGCATCCGCATACTTCACCACTTCTACAGCTCTCTCCACAACCGGCAGGTTCTCAATCCACCAGTGGCCACAGAATGGTAACGGGAAGACCGAGGATTTGGTGAGAGCAGTGAAATCCTCTCTCCTAGCTGGCACATTGTGGAAAAGAATGTGCATGGCCCTCACCACCTTCTCCTGCTGCCACATGGAGAAGCCGCATTTGAATGCGTTATGTAGGGTGTGGAGGCCACAGCTACCCACAACAACCAGCTGGGCACCACCATACTGCTCAGCGTGCTCTTGCTGCAGAAGCTCAAAGAACTTCCAGTTCACATTGGGTCCATCCATGGAGATGGACACCAGGCTCCTGAGGTTCAGCTGCTCCACACACTCCTGAGAATAACATGAATATATACGATAAGCTTACCAATGGTTCAATGTAAAACATTGCTGTCTACACATCACTCAAACAGTTCACATTTAAATTAGCTAGCCTACACAGCATCATCATAATATTATAATAAAATGATGGCTAATATTGAATTACATTTCTAACATTTCAAGCAGCCAAGTCTACTCTTCTGACTAAAATGAGGCAACAAAAGATATTGAATGCTAATGGCATCTTTGTTAGCTTTCCCTAGGGTACTATTATTGAATACATCATGACATTGCCATAATCAACTAATCTGAAAATGAATGTAACGGTAACAATGAGTCAACATTTCTTAACAAATAATATTTAACATTAGCTAACAATAATTCAATAAATCCACGTATTACTCACTTTAAAATGTTGCAGTAAATCCTTAGCTGTTGAATGCCCCATGAACTGCGACCCCAGGTACCGTGATTGAACGTGATCTCCCTCCCAATAGCGCACACGCACGTCCAGTTGCTTACTTTTTGTAGTGTGGTTGAGGCTTTCGTCAAACATCAAAACAAACGTGCCCTTGTTTACTTTCCCATGGCGCTAATGTTGGCTGCCGTTAGTGTGACTGTTGTGTTGTCCGTCCTGCCAAGAATACACAGGAGAGGTTGTCTTGGTGGATGATGTGGTCTTTTATTATTAATATGTCTATCACTAACCGGCATCATCCATTTCTAATTTATATGACAGAAAATTATATAAGAGTGAACAAAAAAAAAAGTTACCGGCGTTTCTTCTTGGTTGATGCTAGAATGATCGTCCGGAGGGAGGGGGGAGGAACCTCCGCTGTGTGCTCTGCTGTGATTCGCTGTTTTGTCATCAAATTCCCCACAGCTAATCAACCAATCACAGCAGCGTATAGTTTCTGGCAGTTTTTTTCAAAATGGAGGAGGACTTCAGCTTATCTGACTGTAGTCGCGCGAATCAATTGTTTAAATATTCGGTCTGAAAGTCAAGACCTCTTTTCAACCAGCTAAAATGCGGTTACAACATTAACGTGTCACAAAACATACATTTGTTTAACCATTTCAATAAAACTGCACTCGCGCGAATCAAATGTTTAAATATTCAGTCTGAACGTAAAGGCCTCTTTTCAACCAGCTAGAAACCCTCCCTGGCCACAGTTTTCCAATTCACCTGCATTCTGTAATTGTTCTCGTTAAATTAAAGTGAATTGTATGTCAGGACTGACTGCAGTCCTGCATGTAGCCTACTTTTATTGTTGTGAAATAAATGTATCTGACCAATTTGAAAGTGTATACTTTTTGTGAGGAGCCATGCCCACTACCACAGTACAGTGGTGGAAAATAGTACATTTATTAAGGTAGGCTATTATAGCTACTTAGTTCCAATTTGAGGTAGCTTTACTTGAGTATTGCCATTTGATGCTACGTTATACTTCCACTCCATTACATTTCAGGGGGAAATATTGTACGTTCTACTCCACTACATTTATTAGACAGCTTCGGTTACTTTTCAGATGGAGCTGCGGTATGCCTACATTCAACACTAAGCTAATATCGTTTCTCTTTCCAGCCTCAACTGAACAAATCATCGAAATGGTTAAACAAATGTATGTTTTGTGACACGTTGATGTTGTAAGTAACCGCATTTTAGCTGATTGAAAAGCGGTCTTGAAGTTCAGACCGAATATTTAAACATTTGATTCGCGGAATTTCGCGCGATTGCAATCAGATAAGCTGAAGTCCTCCTCCATGTTGAAAAAGCTACCAGAAACTATACACTGCTGTGATTGGTTGATTTGCTGTGAGCATTTGATGACAAAACAACGAATCACAGCAGAGCACGCAGCAGAGGTCCTTCCCCCCTCCATCCGGCCGATCAATTCTAGCATCAACCTTTCTTCTTCTTTCGGCTGCCATTTTGTCATGACTTAGTTAGCATTTGTCCGCCAAATTCTATATAGGCTATACCAATTAGCAACTAACTGCTCAGTAAAACCAACATCGGTATTCTTTTCGATAACTAGTTACATTAATATTACCTACAACCGTGAGTTGCAGGTAATATTGCCATGGTATTGCGTCATCCAGGTCATTTATTTGTCTATGGGGATAGATATTTGTTTTAATTACAGGGAATAGCATGCTATAGCTAACAGCTGCACCTGATACGAACCTGGAATTCATAAAAATAGCATGTTGTGGAATGAATATGTACCGTATAAGTGTCAAATATTATCTTATGTCAGTTTAGGTGTTCAACAGATTTTTCGTTCGTTTTAAAAAGCGTTATTTTATTATTTTTGCGGAGCTACCGGAATGTGACTTACCACTGCTCAGAATTTTCATCTCTGCTGTGGATTTCCGGTTTCCAGAGGCTTCTATAAGAGATTCTATCTGACCAATAGATGTCGCTGGCAGAACACATTTATGCATTTCACCATAGAACGGTCTATTTACAACCTCACATTAGCTGCAGCCTATACTCTAGTCACGACCGCAAGTAGTTACCAGAATGATTCGCGCTCTGCACGCAACCCAAGCTAAATTAATCTTCACACAACACAAACGAAGAAGAAGAAATAGTCCTCTCCCAGACAGTTCTTTTTTAAGACCTTTGAGTAATGAATTTAATACCATTTTCCGACATTTTTAATGAATTTAAGACATTTTGAGGCCTTTAATTTAGATACATGAATTTAAGACTTTTTAAGGATCCGCGGACACCCTGAACACACACAACCGTGCAACACTTAAGTCAAAAATCCCGAGTCTAAACTGAATAACGTATGTGTGTGTGTCTGTGTGTGTGAAGCCAAAGTGTTTTTGCATGAGGAATCTGGACGGGGAGACAAGCAGCAGCAGTAAATAAATAGATTAATACTCATTATGAACAAGAACGCCCACTCGTGTGTCTGTAACTTTTTTTTCTTAACTTTGGGAAGTGGCACGGGACATCTAAAAGTTTGCTGACCCCTGTAGTAGCGGTCCATCCAGTGTGTGGAAATACTTCAGTAAAGTTGAAACCTGTACTACTGTCACTTGCAAAACAATGAAGTCCTTTCTGGAATACAACAAAAGTACAAGTGCCATGCACACTCACCTGAAAAAGCATCCTCTAATGCCAGCTGCTGAGGAACGATCCAAACCCTCTCGACACCAGTCAACTGGCTACTTCACCAAACGCCCTGCCATAACAGGCCATAACAAGATGGCTCCAAATCACCAATTTGCTGGTGAATTTCATTGTGAAATATATTTGACCTTTAGTTGCAGTACATCAGAGAAAGCTTCATAGACCTACTGGCTTTTTTTAACCTGGCTACAATGTCCCATCTTACAACACGCTGTTGAACACTATTAAACAGCACTACGACAGCCAGGATCAAAGAGCAAAAACTGACTGAGCAAGACTATGAGTAGGCTTACAGGCTAGATCTTGCCTGAGTTTTGTTTACCTCAAGTGTTTTTCCTGACGTTTCAATTTTTCTTTTTTTGTACCTTAATGGGAGTTTTACCACATATAAGTTATTAATGCATACATTGATGCAGTTGAGTTGCAAGCTGTTGTTTCTGTTCTGTATAAATTATGTGTATGAGCTGTCTGCTGTCAGCATATACATTAAATTTTGCTAATAGGTTGTCACTTGTTGCAAAGCAGTCCCTTCTCCTGTGCTGTTAGTCAATGTTGACTCGACTTTCATCACAAAACAGTCGACTTTGAAAAAATCTGAAGTCATGTAACCCCTAACAGACACAAAAAAGTTGCACCACAAACATGCCTGCCTGCCCACCCATCAATCCATCCATCCATCCATCCACCCATCTACCTTAACATCATGCTCCTGCAGGTGTCTTCCTCTGGCTTGCAGGTACCCGCAAGGAGCAGCAGCACCACTTCCAGGGGAAACCCAAACTTTTCCCCATCTTGAGTCTGAAAGACACAAAGAGTTGTAATGAGGTTGCTGAGAACCGCCTCAGGTTAAGGATTTTAACAAAAACCCAAGTCAACTTACCTTTATAAGGATTAATTAAAGAACAATGAGAGATAGAGATGTTTTGATTTTAACTATGCAGTTAATGCACTGGGCACTACTGCTTCTGATAAAAAACTAAAAAGTTTCAAAAGATACTGACATTTCAAGAGCTTTTGGGGACAAAAACAATGTCACCATTGTGAAGGTGTCCACCTTTTCTTTGGGAATTTGTAAGGCCACCTTCAGGACAGACACACACAACACCTGTAGTTAAATTATATGCTTTACACTTCTGGTCAAATCTGAATGTCCGACACCTTTTATAAGAGAACACAAGCCGTTTTCTGTACAATCGCTACGTATTTCGTATGCGTAATGTCACCGAAATGTGATTTATAACAATTAACTTACTCCCACGTGTATTACAAAAAGACTTGACATGGGCCATTTGAGACCACTGACATTATGTAGACCAGTGACAGACCTTAGTCGGTATGCAGATATTGGATCGTCGACAGCAGAATGGTCACCAGAAACTACAAAGTTATTTTCCTGCAGCTGCACTGCTTTCACACTGCCCAAAAAAACCCGCTAACATGCGCCAATTTACACTGACCAAAGGCGGACATGAGCGGGGTTTTGCCAGTGTGAAAGCAGTAACATGTCCATTTACATTACTGCCACGTGGTAATTAATCACAGCCTCTGAATAAGCACAAAGCCTTTGCATACCAACACGGCCGAATGGGTCTCCATGTTAACTGTTCCAATAGATTTGATCATTCTTCCAACGCATGCCAGGCTAACCACATGCATACAAACCGCTTGTCACTCAACAAGTCAAACAGACTGACGAATGGATGACGTTGCTGACTAGTGAGCCGCTATTGCAGCAGTGTCGTCAACCAGCACTTGCCCCCATCGGCGTTACCGTTGGCCTAACATGACATTTAACATCCTGTGACTTCACAACTATATTATTCATAACTGCCTGGTTTACTACTAACAAAAGACGTGGGATGAGTATTAATCTTAACAATACGACTGGCTATTTCTCGCAAATTCACTGATTACACTGCGGCCGTAACCACGTGACACGTTTTCCTGCGTAGTGGCTGCTTAGCTCGCTCACATACTCAAAACTCTTTTCCAAACACGAGGCGAAACAAAGAACAGCTCAACACCACATTAGCCAACATCTTACACAATGTGTTAATTACCTCGTCTACTGTATCTGTGGCGAACAAATCCATATTGTACGTGGTCAAAATATGCTTAGTTTCTTTCGTTCGTAAAACGCGCTTACCGAAATAGAAGCCATTTTGTAGATGGTCCCAGGCACGTTCGCAAGCCCCCCCCCCACACACACACACACGGGACGTCATTTTAAAGGCCCAGTTGTCCTCCATATGGGAACAGGTCTGAATACAGCGGCATGTACAGTATGAAAGATATGAGCAAAAACGCCATGTCGACTCAAATGAACCGCTGGGTCTCAATGACACAGTAGCTCGCTCAACGGTAAAATGGCTGACGGAGCCTGTGTGGCAAATAACGCGCGGAACATGGCGCCAAGCTTGCAGGACAAAAGACAGGTTTTGACCAGTGTCTCTGGCCAGCCCCTCGCTCACAAACCTAATGTTACGTTTCCCAAGTTAAGTGGCGAAGACACGTTCAAGTCGGCGACATTAAAAAAAACAGCCATTTTAGCTATCCACATACACACAAGTTGTCTTCACTCCAGTTGGTAACCCGTGTTAAGGCCGGCATTAGCTGCTAAGTAGGCGTTATAACCTGATATAAGAAAAAATATGTCCCACAGAATACCACACAAAACAGCTTGCATTGACTTATGTGCACATTACATTAAGGCGCAACGTTATTTCTCAATCAGCAATATTCGGAAACTTTACATCTGGATAAAAATAAAGTTACCTCCTGTCACGACCTCCTAACGAAACGCAGCGGACACGGGCTCGTCACAACATGGCGGCGATCAGGATAATGACCTCCCATCACCCCACGCGTGCGTCCCGCCCCTAAAGCGCCCGCCAATTATATTCAATTTTTAAAAACAGTATTTTATTTCAAATTGTTTATGTGATGAAAGAATACTGTTTCACTTACACAATGTGTTAATTACCTCGTCTACTGTATCTGTGGCGAACAAATCCATATTGTACGCGGTCAAAATATGCTTAGTTTCTTTCGTTCGTAAAACGCGCTTACCGAAATAGAAGCCATTTTGTAGATGGTCCCAGGCACGTTCGCAAGCCCCCCCCCCCCCCCCCACACACACACACACGGGACGTCATTTTAAAGGCCCAGTTGTCCTCCATATGGGAACAGGTCTGAATACAGCGGCATGTACAGTATGAGATATATGATCAAAAACGCCATGTCGACTCAAATGAACCGCTGGGTCTCAATGACACAGCAGCTCGCTCAACGGTAAAATGGCTGACGGAACCTGTGTGGCACATAACGCGCGGAACATGGCGCCAAGCTTGCAGGACAAAAGACAGGTTTTGGCCAGTGTCTCTGGCCAGCCCCTCGCTCACAAACCTAACGTTACGTTTCCCAAGTTAAGTGGCGAAGACACGTTCAAGTCGGCGACATTAAAAAAAACAGCCATTTTAGCTATCCACATACACACAAGTTGTCTTCACTCCAGTTGGTAACCCGTGTTAAGGCCGGCATTAGCTGCTAAGTAGGCGTTATAACCTGATATAAGAAAAAATATGTCCCACAGAATACCACACAAAACAGCTTGCATTGACTTATGTGCACATTACATTAAGGCGCAACGTTATTTCCCAATCAGCAATATTCGGAAACTTTACATCTGGATAAAAATAAAGTTACCTCCTGTCACGACCTCCTAACGAAACGCAGCCGACACGGGCTCGTCACAACATGGCGGCGATCAGGATAATGACCTCCCATCACCCCACGCGTGCGTCCCGCCCCTAAAGCGCCCGCCAATTATATTCAATTTTTAAAAACAGTATTTTATTTCAAATTGTTTATGTGATGAAAGAATACTGTTTCAATTCTTCGTTTTCACATCTAGGCAAATATTACGTGTTATATGGGTCCAAATTAAGTTACCTGAATCTGATCCATCCATTTCCCAAACCGCCTATCCTGCTCTGAGGTGGCGGGGATGCTGGAGCCTATCCCAGCAGTCACTCTGACCTTTCAGGCTAAACACGATTTCATTTAAATTCCATTTAGCTGCAGTTAATTGCGATTACATGCGCTTGACCCATGCCAAACTCGGAATGACACAACTGAATCAGGTGTGTATATATACACTCACTGGCCACTTTATTAGGTACACCTTGCTAGTACCGGGTTGGACCCCCTTTTGCCTTCAGAAATGCCTTAATCCTTCGTGGCATAGATTCAACAAGGTACTGGAAACATTCCTCAGAGAGTTTGGTCCATATTGTCATGATAGCATCACGCAGTTGCTGCAGATTTGTCGGCTGCACATCCATGATGCGACTCTCCCGGTCCACCACACCCCAAAGGTGCTCTATTGGATTGAGATCTGGTGACTGTGGAGGCCATTTGAGTACAGTGAACTCATTGTCATGTTCAAGAAACCAGTCTGAGATGATTCGAGCTTTATGACATGGCACGTTATCCTGCTGGAAGTAGTCATCAGAAGATGGGAACACTGTGGTCATAAAGGGATGGACATGGTCAGCAACAATACTCAGGTAGGCTGTAGCGTTGACACGATGCTCAATTGGTACTAAGGGGCCCAAAGTGTGCCAAGAAAATATCCCCCACACCATTACACCACCACCAGCAGCCTGAAGCGTTGATACAAGGCAGGATGGATCCATGCTTTCATGTTGTTGACGCCAAATTCTGACCCTACCATCCGAATGTCGCAGCAGAAATTGAGACTCATCAGACCAGGCAACGTTTTTCCAATCTTCTATTGTCCAATTTTGATGAGCCTGTGCGAATTGTAGCCTCAGTTTCCTGTTCCTAGCTGACGGGAGTGGCAAGATTATCTAATATTTTGGGGTCCTTATGAAGCTTGGGAATTAAAGTTATTATAGCTTGTTTCATAGTGGAAGGAAATTTAATATTGTCAGTTGATTCTTTTAACATAAGAGAGAATGTAACTTTAATAAGTCCCAAAAATGTCTATAGAAATTGGCAGTAAGTCCATCCCTACCTAGAGATTTGTCTAAAGACAAACTCATTACTGCTTTATCCAGCTCATCTGAAGTAATTTCAGCATCACACAACCATACGAACACATCAACAATACAGAGAATAAGAGCTTTGATATTGTTGAAGAAGTCAGCATCCTGAACAGAAAAGGTTGAAGAATACAATTTACTGTGTTAGTAATTAGTATTAGTATTGAGTAGCAGCAGAATACTTCACAACTGCTATCATTAAACGTTTATTGACATGCTACAGTACCAGAGAAAAAGTAAAATCTATGTTAACATTATTTTATTATAATGTTAAACTTTATTTCACTCTCTCTCTCTCGCACACGTAAGGAATCCAGCTTTGGTAAGGAATGAGCTTTGGCTCAAGACAAATCAAACAATAGCAAACAAACAAACCAACACAAAACCCATTTCTGTCACGTATCTGGAAAGAACCCAAAAGCAGACGGGACAAGCAGGTAAGGGAAGAAATCAAGTCTTATGGCCGGACTTGATGAAGCAGCAATCATTGGCAACGCTGTCTTCGGGAGGGGGGCGGAGTCGGCTTGTGTTCGTCACGTCAATGCGTCTCTGTGTGTGTCGGAAAAAACAGTGCTTCGGCCTGGAGTCGCCTTGTCACCAAAGTGGGGAGGCGCTCTCCTTCCAGACTGCCGGCCCTCGGACAGATGCAGTTGGCGAACGCATGCAGTACGAGGGTGGGTGTTTGAATTAAAATAGGGATCGATTGGCCACTAAATTGGGAGAAAAAAGGGAAAAATCAAAAATACATTTAGAAAAAAAAAAAAAAGAAATCAACTCTTCATCCAAGTGGCCCATCCCAGGGGTAGAGCAGGAGTTGGCTCAGTGGCAGGTAGACTGGCTGGCACAAGTCCATCAATGGCTACGTTCCAGCCAACACTGGTCCACAGTGGAGGCTTTTTAAGGGTGACGCCGATTGCTTGATGGCCAGCTGCTGTGCCGGGGTGAAGGAGGGGTCAGCAGGTGTCCAGGGAGAAGAGGGGTTAGGCTTGGGCTTTTGGCTCATGACTTCTATTTATTTAGCACTGGCCTACTGATCTGAGGAATGCTATAATGCTCGACTTCACTCAATGTGGCCAGGGGTGCTCGGGCTGGACCCGTCAAATTGGGCAGCGCTGGCCGCTGAATGTGGCCGGGGCTCGACAATGTATGTGGGCAGGGGTGGTCGCGCTGGCACTACAATCAAGCCCAAAGTCGCGCGACGTTTCGCTGTTTATGTACCTTCTTCAGGCGAGGCCTTATTCAACTAAGAGAGGCAGGGTTAAGCTTAAGGTTAGGGTTAGGCTTTTAAATCCGCATTCCCAAATACATTGCAATTAACCTTGTGCACTGTCCATCGACAAGGTGTTTAGATGGCGGCCACAGTCCCCCACCAACTACCTGACCGTCCCACGCAATCCAAAAATTCAATGGCAGCTAATAATGGTCCCTCAGTTTGGCTCAGTCGCATCATCGGGACCCCAATTTGGTCCCCTGTTTCACTACAACAAAGCCCAAAGTCGCGCGACGTTTCACTTTTCTTCAACCCTCTTCAGGCGAGGGTTTAGACTTTTCCACGAGCGGCATGTCGGTGGCCTTCTAAGGCTCGTGAAAATCAAATCACTTGATTGGAAGCTGCCAATTTGCCATAACAATATGGAAGGACCTCTAAAATCTGTTGTACATACTTTGTGCTACTGCACTTACCAGCATGCTTTGTGTCTTGCACATTTCCTATGTTCTTGTGGGTTTCGAAACATGTGAACCAATGGAATGTATTTGCTCTTTGTATTTTTATTTGAATTTTGTTATTAGCCAATGATGTGGTGTGGAGTTGTTATGCCCGCGAAATCACGAGCTTCGCAACGGTCCATCTCCTCACGGAGAGGGAGGAGTTAGGCAGCCCGAGTGAGTACGACGAAGAGAGAGGGCCATTTTTCTGCTGCTCCGTCTAAGTACCCGTTTCGCGGAGACTTTATACACAGCCCGTGTACTAGGCCCGCATTTGAGGTCAGGAGTGTTGCGATTGGCCCGCGGTCGTATGCTTGCTGGTGGGCTTTGTTTTAGTATGCCGATTATTTTGTTTATGCCCCATAGCCAGTGTCGCCGCTAGCTAGCTAAGTGCATTTAGCATCCAGTGCTAGTGTGTTAGCTAGCCGACTAGAGTTGTGGAGGCTAGTCAGAAGTCATCGGGCTGCGCTGGACGGTGATGTAACTAGGGGAGCCGCTCTGCTCCATTCCTGGGACCTGTCTGCTATCCAAAGAGGACTCGCTTCATCTGCTCTATCTTCGCCAGGGTTGTTTGAACATTGCAACCTTTGGCCATCTTGCGGCGGGTGGAGGCTGCTACCGGGGAGCCGACACCTGCCAGCTGCTAGGCTAGCACTACGCCTTCCATCCTCTGGACTGCACACAGCCTCCCGGTCGAGGAAGCGATGGGTTGTGAGTAACCCGAAAATTTCATTTATACTCACACACACACGCACACTTTTATCTCGTCGCCTGGGCATCGTAGCGGTGGCTGCCTTGCCCTCCGCTCAGAGAGCTGCTTTAATGTGCACCAACGGGCCCCAACGGAAAGTGCTGGGTATTTGTGTGTTCTTTTGATACTTTCTTCCTGTTTATTGTGACCGCTTGTCCCACCCTGTGTAATTTCAATTAATGTTTATTTAATCAGCAATACTACACTCGTGTGGTACTCTCTCTCTCTCTCTCTCTCTCATTATTATCAAATAAATCCTATTATTATTAATTATATTTCGGGTGTATTGGCAGCTCATTTTCCGCATATGCAAAGCCTAGGTTACTTATAGAGTGCTGGTAATAAGCTTGTACAGTAATTCAGTACACAGCAGAGTTATAAGATCTGCATTAACCACGTGTTTGTTTCATTCTGGGAAGATATACCATTCACCAGCCTTAGCTAAGTGTAGTATTTTCACAGTGGAGGCACCGCGCTACTAAATTGATTATTATCTTGGTTAATTATTTCTATTATCAATTATCACTAATATTGTCATTAGTGGCACTAGCCTACTAGTACACAGGAGGTTCAGCCAGCTCACCATTCCACCGCTGAGAACTCAGGATCCTGTTGCGCTATTGATTTGTATTGTAACACTTTAGTAACTGGTAGCATTAGGCTTTTGTCTTGTTTAAATGTGCTTGGCGTTGCCCGCCAGTGAAAAAGGGGTTACAAATAGCTTTACACTAGTCCAACTCACCGAGCGGGGGGGCGACGTCCCTCTTTGTCGGAGTCCCTCGTAAAAAGAGAGAGTGAACCACAGCTCCGCCTCTAAATACGTCACTGGGAAATATGACACCACCTCCGGTGGGCGTGTGCTTTCGCCCGGGACAGACGTTCCCTAACCATGCCGTTGTCCCGGGAAAATGGACCCGCCCATCTGTTGGATCGCCAGGTCTTTCTCCGGAAACACCGGATGACGACCCATTCGCCGGGGAGGTAGGAATGGAGAACCTTCTCAGCTGGGGTGGGGAGAGCAGCTGCCACCTGTTTGGGAGACTTGGGAGAGAGCAGAGGAGAGATTACAGCAGTGCTGTAGCATAGCATGCTCGTAAAGAGCGGTTTGGGGAAGAGCTCCCGGCGCAGGGCCCGTTCCCATGGTCGGAGGCCGTCCCATGACAATCTCAAAAGGACTAAGCCCTGCTCTGGAGTGTCTTTGTCGCACGCGCATGTACATAAGTACCAGAAGACGTAAGAAACTGTCTCTGTTGCCAGAGAGCACCAAAGTCCACGCCGAAAGCGTAGCGTGAATCCGTGTAGATGGTGACAGACCAGCCAGCTGCCAGCTCGCAGGCCGCAGAGAGGGCCGTGAGTTCAGCAGCCTGTGCAGAGAGGTGAGAGGGCAACGAGCTGCAATTAAGGCAAGCGGAGGCAGAGCAAACGGCCCAACCAACCTGACATTGGCCGGTGGTAAGACAGCGGGAAGCCGACCCATCCACAAAAAGGACAACGTCAGGGTTGGCAAGAGGAGTGGAGCTGAGATCAGGCCGAGGTGAACAAACAGCAGAGACAGCTGCAACGCAGTCGTGTGGTTCACCATCGTCTGGTGAGGGAAGAAGGGTGGCGGGGTTAAGGACAGTGCAACGTTTGACAGTGATGGTGGGCATGTCAAGGAGCACAGTGTTGTAACGTAGCCACCGGGCTGCGGACAGCTGTGACCTTTTCTGTTCAAGTAGGAGGAGCGGGACCGCATGGGGAACCAGGAGAGTAACGTCGGAGTACCCCACGATGTCTCGCGAGGCCATCACAGCCTTTTCAGCAGCAGCGACGGCTCGAAGGCAGCGAGGCAAGCCAGCCGCTACCGGGTCAAGTTTGGTGGAGAAGTAAGCCACAGGGCGCAGCTTGCAGTCCCCCATGAGACTGACTGCAAGAGGACGGAGATCATGCAGCCGTTGCGCTCATCCACAGTTTGAGTGAATGCTTGAGCGGGCTCCGGATAGCCAAGAGTTGGTGCGATTTGGAGCTGGACTTTCAGTCACTCAAAGGCTTTAGTTGCCTCTGGGGTCCACAAGAGGACCTGTGAGGCGGGTGCATGAGAGTCAATGAGGGCCCGAAGGGGTTTGTCAAAGGTTGCAAATGCCGGAACGAACAAGCGACACAGTAGGAAGCCATGCCTAAGAACAGGGTATCTGCAGGTTTCACTAAGTTAATTTTAAGACTTTTTAAGACCTTTTTAATGCCACTTGGATCGGAATTTAAGACCAAGATCTACAACAAAATATATACATATGGTTGGTAAGCACTAACGCCCAACAGCTGAATATTTAACCATTTGATTCGCGCGAGTGCAGTTTTATCGAAATGGTTAAACAAATGTATGTTTTGTGACACGCTGATGTTGTAACCGCATTTCTTGACGTTCAGACCGAATATTTAAAGATTTGATTCGCGGAATTTCGCGCGATTGCAATCAGATAAGCTGAAGTCCTCCTCCATGTTGAAAAAGCTGCCAGAAACTACACGCTGCTGTGACTGGTTGATTCGCTGTGAGCATTTGATGACAAAACAACGAATCACAGCAGAGCGCGCAGCGGAGGTCCCTCCCCCCTCCATCTGGCCGATCAATTCTAGCATCAACTTTTCTTCTTCTTCTCTCGGCTGCTATTTTGTCATGACTTAGTTAGCATTTGTCCGCCAAATTCTGTATAGGCTATACCATTTAGCAATTAACCGCTCAGTAAAACCAACATCGGTATTCTTTTCGATAACTAGTTACATTAATATTACCTACAACCGTGAGTTGCAGGTAATATTGCCATGGTATCGCATCATCCAGGTCATTTCTTTGTCTATGGGGGATACATATTTGTTTTAATTACAGGGAATAGCATGCTATAGGTAACAGGTGCGCCTGATACGAACCTGGAATTCATGAAAATAGCATGTGTGTTAGAGTTTGTGGGAGACCCCAAGCGCACGACACCAGACAGAGATGGGGTTAGCCGAAAACTGGCGTACTTTATTCAAACATAGGAAGGCAATGAGCGACAAGGAAAAAACGGAAAGTCCAAGGGGGGAAAAAACTCGCGGGTAATCCAAACGGGAACAAGGCAGGATACTTCCACGGGGAAACCTTGCAAGGGAAAAACATGAACCAAGGGCTGGGATGAGTTCGTAGAGAAAAGGACCGTGAGAGGAGAGTCGCCGCTACTGCGGGGAGGTAACAACACGAACTGACAACGGGCACGTGGGAGGCCACCAAACTTAAGCCCAGCCCTGATGACTAAGCCCGGCCCTGACGAGCCGATTGGCTGCCGGCGTGGGGTGGGCGGGCCACGGTGCGGGGTGGGCGAGCCATAACACTTGTTTCCCTTTTATTTTGTTTTTTTCCCCTCAAAATTCACTTAATCCTACCAAATTACCACTTCTATTAGTGCGAGACCGAGGGTGAACAGCCGCTTAATTGTCAGTGCACGACCTCATCTGGTTTCAATAGTACGCGTTTTAAATGATCCTTTTATCCTTTAAAGAATTCTGCTTACCCGTGCGATGAATCTCCCAGGGTTTTGCTGAGGGATCTCAGCGACACCGACCAAACGGACCACCCGCCTCTCCCTTTCTTCTTCTCAAACCTGGTGAGGTTATTGGGAGATCGGTGACTATGTCCTTGTCCCGAGATGATCGGTCAGCCGGTTGTCCGTCTGGCGGAGCGACGTGAGATCCCGCTTCTGACACCAAATTGTTGTGGATTTTCCTTTATCCTTTTAATGGGCTCTTGCCCCAGCAACCTCTGGGGAGAATAATCATGGGACAAATATTGAAGCAAACAGAGAATCTTTAATGCATCTGCAGATGGAGAGCCATAAGGCCACAGAGAGGTTCGTCTATGAGGATATGCTCTGCCTCTGAGCTGGAGATAGTGGTTTTTTATAGAACAGTCCGTCGCGTCATACACTATGTTTCCTGCGTCAACTAAGGTGTAATCTTAAAAAGGAATGAAGGAAACATCTACGTAAATCACGTTCTGTGCCTCGTGAGTGTCTGTACGCCTGTTGCACTTGTCTTTTGCTGTACCTGGCCGTTCCTGGGATGCGGCAACGGGGAGGCAAGCATAGTAACAGTTGCTATGTGGCCCCATGGAAGGTACGCATGAGAACAATTGGTATGTGTGTCTGCAGTGAGTGAGAAGTTTCATACACACAGACAAGTGGAAAACTACAGAGTACATACGGAGTGCATATGGAGAACATTTTGTACTCCACATACATCACCAACATCCTGCTCAGCTCTCCCCTTCTCAGCCTCCTCCTGCTCAGCTGCACCACTCTCCTCTCAGAGCCTCACCGCAGCCACATCGTGATGACACGACTGGTACGAATGACATTGCGAGCTACTTGGTGCGCCGAGAGCTTGTGAATTCCGGTCTCATCCAGTTCAACGAGCGCCCAGAAAATTATTGGGCGTGGAAGTCCTGTTTCTTCAACGCCATTGAAGGACTGAACTTAACTGCCAGCGAGGAGCTCGACCTCTTGACAAAGTCGTTAGGAAAAGAGTTCTCAGAGCACGTTAAAAGGATTTGCTATGTGCACGTCGCCGACCCTGTAGTGGGCCTACAACATGTCTGGGAACGCCTAGAAGAGTGCTCCCCTGAAGTGATCGAGAGAGCGCTCTTCGAGAGGATAGAGAACTTTCCAAAAATCGCTCAGAAAGACCCCGTAAAGTTGAGGGAGCTGGGAGACCTGCTGATGGAGTTAGACTCTGCTACGTGTGAGGGCTACCTGCCGGGGATCTCGTACCTGGACACCGCCAGGCGTGTCAACCCGATCGTTGAGAAGCTGCCACACAGTCTACAAGAGAGGTGGATAACTAAGGGTTCCCAGTACAAAGAGCAGCACTATGTCTCCCCCCCCCCCATTCACCTTCTTCGCAGACTTCATCTGCAGCGAGGCACACAGAAGAAATGACCCCAGCTTTACTCTCCCTTCAGCTCCATCGAAAACGTCCAACAAGTCCTCCACAGTGTCCTCAAAACATGAGCGATCAGAAAAGGAATCAAGACACGCCAAAAGGCATGTCTCCACCCACAAGACAGAGGTCTCAACAAACCGCTCAGCTTCTCAGTCACGCAGTTCGAGCAGCAAGCCTGGCGACAAAGGGAAACAATGTCCCATCCATCAGAAGCGCCATCCTCTAAAGAAATGTCGAGGTTTTCGAAGCAAGTCTCTTGAGGAGCGCAAAGCCTTTCTGAAAGAGAATGGTGCCTGCTACAGGTGTTTCTCCTCCACAACTCACCTGGCGAAGAACTGTAAGGCAACTTTGAAGTGCAGCGAATGTGAGAGCGATGACCACATAGCGGCGCTCCACCCTGGACCTCCTCCACGGGACAAAAAAGACAAGGACCCCACCTCAGAGCATGGCGGGGAGAGTGAAGAGGAGGCGCCTCCACCAGCAGTCACCTCTAAATGCACAGCACACCCAGACAGAGCTAGTAACGTCTACATCGTCGTGGACGACCAGAGCAACAGATCTCTGGCGAGGTCTGATTTCTTCTACTTCATCCAAATCAGAGGTTCAGACTCACCGTACACCCTGCGTACATGTGCAGGAGTCACCGAGACATCTGGAAGAAGAGCCACAGGGTTCTTGGCGTAGTCGTTGGATGGAAAAAACAAGTGTGCTGCTTCCAACACTCATTGAGTGCAACCATATGCCTGACCATCGGTCAGAAATCCCGACCCCAGAAGCTGCACAGCACCACAGCCACCTGAAGTCCATCGCTCGCAGAATCCCTCGCCTGGACCCTGAAGCCCAGATCCTGATACTTCTGGGACGCCACATCCTTCAGGTTCACAAAGTCAGGGAGCAACGCAATGGTCCTCCCAGCGCCCCCTATGCCCAACGTCTAGACCTGGGTTGGGTGGTTACAGGGGACGTGTGCCTGGGTTCAGCCCACAAGCCAGCAGCTGTGACTCCCTATCGCACCAGCGTGCTCGAAAACGGAAGGCCATCTCTCCTCACTCCGTGCCCCAACCGTCTCCAGGTCAAGGAAAGGTTCCTCCTTACAGCATCAAACATGACACCCCAGTCCCTGATGACGACAAAGTGCGGCTTTCCATCGAAGATCGTCTGTTCCTGGAGTTCATGGACAGAGAGATGGTGATGGACGACACCAACAGCTGGGTGGCGCCTCTCCCATTCCGATCCCCTCGTCGACGGCTCCCTTACAATCGAGACCAAGCTCTCAGCAGACTTACCTCTCCCCGCCGCACCCTGGAAAGAAAGCCTAAGATGAAAGCCGACTTCGTCACACCTTCATGCAAAACATCTTTGATCGCGACCAGGCTGAGTTGGCCCCACCACTACCGGAGGGAAGTGAGTGCTGGTACTTACTTATCTTCAGCGTCTACCACCCTCAAAAGCCAGACAAGATCAGGGTTGTCTTCGATTCCAGCGCTCAACATCACGGCATCTCCCTGAACGATGTGCGTGCTACTTACCGGCCCGGATCTGAACAACAGCTTGCTGGGAGTCTTGCTGCGCTCCCGAAGAGAAACAGTGGCTGTCATAGCGGACATCGAGCAGATGTTTCACAGCTTCGTCGTTCGAGAAGACAACAGAGATTTCTTGTGTTTCCTGTGGTTCAACAACAACGACCCCAACCGAGAGATTGCCGAGTATCGCATGAAAGTCCACGTATTCGGCAACTCACCATCCCCAGCTGTCGCCATCTATGGACTTCACCGAGCAGCAGAACACAGCTCCAGGGAACACGGAATGGATGCCAAGCACTTAGTGGAACGCGACTTCTACGTCGACGACGGCCTCGCTCTGGCTGGGTTGCGTCCCGAGGGGCAGCCGTGAGTAGAGGGAGGAGTCGTTGGCAGCTTGACTGGAGGTGGCCACTTGCTGTGTATTTAGCATAGCAGCACACTCAGCTGCTCCCTCAACCTGTAGTGCGATGGTAATTGCTCTGGACAGCAGCAGATCGTCTTTTTCCAGCAGGAGAGTCTCACGCACCTTTGCGTTGTTGGTGTGTTCGATTAGCTGGTCGCGAACCATCTCGTCCTGAAGCGCGCCAAACTTGCATGAGCTAGCTAGCCCTCGCAAATTAGCTACGTACTGCCGCACAGACTCACCAGGCAGTTGGTGTCGCTGACGGAATATAAATCGCCGAAGGAGGGCACTCTGTGGAGCAGCGAAATGGGTGCTCATAAGTCCCACAGCTTCGTCAAAGTTTGTGACGTTCCCCAGAGTCCCGAGCACACGATGACCCTCTGCTCCCAAGCAGTGTAGCAACAGAGCCGTCTTCCTAGCCTGGCTCACGTCGTCGAGCCCTGAGGCGATGATGTAATTTTCAAAACTATGTAGCCAGCGAGTCCATGGTACCGGAGGCTCGCCAGGTAACGCCAGGTAGGGGGCAGGTGGTGGGAGAGAGATATCAGCCATCCTCGTCGCCAATATTGTATTGAGAAATCACGTCAGGACACAGCGCTGTCGCTCGACACAACCTCTACGTTGCATTCTTTATTTAGACTGACACAGCATCACAGGCAGACCCGATCAAACAACCCAGAGCCCGCAGGCATCACCAAGCGATCCCAGCACAATAGAACAGCACCAAATCAAATGCAGCACTGTCGATGTGTGCAGACATAACAAGGGGCTTACCAGCGTTTCCCATTGGAAGTAACAACCCCTTTCAGCCCGCGATTTAGCAAACACCGTTCACATGTGTCGCACCGGGCATTCATGCAGCATAAGCCTCGGTTTGTAGCTAAGAGCCGTTCACAATGTGCTGCACGAGGCCTACCTACACATGTAGCCTGAGCCTCGAATGTTGCTAGTGCTAGCTAACGTTAGCTAGTACAAGAAGTGAATCTCTTGTGCTGCTTAGCTTACGGGTGCTTAATAGTGACGAGCATAATCGTTCAATAAACATTAGGCTCACATGCATCGAAACTGACGATATTAAATGATTCCAAGTAGAAAATTCAACAAGCCAACTAGCTAGATAGCATTTTTCCTTGGCGTGGGACTGACAAGCTAGCATAAGCTAACGTGAGCTAGTGAAAATTCGCACACATTAAAATGTATCTGGATGTAACGTTACATGTATATAGACATCTCCGATATCGTTATGCAAGCAGGTGAGCGGCTAACGTTAAACCGGAATTAAGCAAGCGAGACTGTGTGGCTAGCTAGAATTAGCAGGCCCCGTTTATAGCAGCTAGCAGCAGGTCTGTCTTCTAACGTCAGGCGTAGCCAATCGCTCGGTTGGTTGTCGGTGTGATAACGTGGCAATATTCGCTAACTTTTTAAAAAAAAAAATATTCGCTAACTAAACGTTAGCTAGCTTATGCTAGCTAGTCGTTTCCTAGCCAGGCTAGCTAGCTATGAACGTATAAACTGCCGTGCGATAACGTTATAATTAGCTTTAATCAGTCACTTAAAAATCACACCCGAGTGTGCCAAAATGTTACAAAAACATGTCGATATTCAATGTTTACTGGGGTTTTTCGCGCTTCGGCTCACTTCTTACCGAGAAATTGGCACTTGGCACAAGTTGGCCGTGAACTTGACTTCTCCTCAGGGCTCCAAGCAGTGAAAAGAAAAATGGCATAAAATCAAGAGATTTTGAGAACCAAAGTTTGGCTACGTCAGTAGTCACGTGACATACTGGATGGAAAAATAGTCTTTGGTTTTAAGTCAGTCAAATACATTGAACCAATGAGGCCCTGATTTCCATTGAATTAAAGTGAGTTTAATACATATATAGACCCAAAATATCATAAATACAATTATATCGGGTCCAATCAAATAAAAAACACGCTTTAATTGAATGGCAGCATATGATCACTTTTTACTGTGTGGATGCAAACAGTGAAACTTATGTAACCCCTTTTTCACTGGCGGGTGAAGTAATACTTGGGGTAGTATTGGTCGAGGATCAATGATCACACCGGGTTAGAGAACTCAGGATTAATCGTGGCTCAGTAGGCAGACGTAATAACCATACGTGGTAGTGGTGTAACCATAATAACAGTCCGGGTAGTACATAACACCTAGTGTAGTTCCAGTGGATATACATGGCATTTATATCACTACAACCAGCTGCACTGATGTTTGCTCGGGAGCTACAGACGCCTGTGGATCTGGTCTTTGGCAAGCCGCCAAACCCACCAGTACGAGTGCCGCCGGGCCAGGACTATGTAGACGCACTACAGGACCGGATGGAGGCTCCTCATCAGCTGGCTCCAGAGAATATGGCTTCTGCAGGGGAAAGGCAGAAGAGAGCCTATGATGTACGTTGCCACCGCAAAGAGTACCAGCAGGGGGACAACGTATGGGTGTATAACCCACGGCGAACGAAGGGACGGTCCCCAAAGCTGAACAGCAACTGGGAGGGGCCCTGCCTCATCCTGAAGAGGATCTCAGAGGTCATCTATAGAGTGAAGCTCCACAGCCGCCCTCGGATAGTCATCCTTCACCAAGATCGCCTCGCACCTTACTTAGTACAGACCAGGCTACCGGGGTCCAGGGAGGGGGTAAGGACACTGCTGGATCAAAGCCAACCTCCCTGGATGTCAGCAAGGAGCTACCATTAGAGCATCTTGTTTTGGGCCAGGGAGGGGGCGGGGACACTGGGTTTACAGAGCTGCCCTCCCTGGCCAGGAATGGAAACAGCGGTGACGTCGAAGTCGACGGTGGGGGCTCAGACCCAGCGGATGCAGAGCCGCCCCCGTCATCCATCAGCAGCCCGCGGCAAGGAGCAGCCCGGGATGGGAGAGGTGCTCGGCGGAAGAAACCCTCATGGTGGATGGACCCATCCACATGGGATTTGGGTTAGGCCAACGGGACGTTGGTCTTTCAAGGAAGGAGGCAGTGTGGCGAATTCAACTAGAGTGTTCCTGCTCCAAGTTCATTTGCATGTTACCCACGATGCAACTGAAATGTCGATGTTTTGGTTATGTTGTGGGCTATTGAACACGTTAAAAACGGGCATATCTGTTACAGATAGCGGGGATGCGGTGCAAGGTGATGGGGACGTTACGAGAGAAGTTGATTAGACAACATGCTATTTCCCACCATGAGGGTAAAGAGTAGGCAAATAGATAAGGTCGCTTCTGTGGCCAAGAAAAGGATCAAGCTGAGACCAAAACGAATTTGTGACTGTTATGACTAGCTTGGCTTGCGGTCATTAAAAGCTTGCTTGCTAACTCTGAAAGGTTTGCTGAGAAGTCCATTATTTGACCACGTGGAAATATCATCATGTTAATTTTATGTCAACCCATTTGGCCCCGTTACACTGGGAGGAGCCATTGCATATGAAGCCCCTGCCCCCCCCCCAAAAAAAAAAACAAACAAAAACAAAACAAAAATAAAAAATGATGTCAGTCATTTATTTGCGACTGTTGTGCGGACTGTGTGTGTTGAGCAGCGACCCCCGGTACACCCTTGTTACAGTCGTTTTTGCTGACCCGGAGGTTGTACTGTCAAGCAAGCGCCACAAACAACGCGCGCGGACAGCCTGGACACGGCAGCACTGGCACATCCTACAAGATTAATAAAGTGTGAGTATTAATCATATACGTTTTGATGCAAGCTGTGCCTTGCCCCTTTAAGGAGAGGGCTTAGTGGGTATTGTGTGTGTGTGGGGGGGGGGGTGATGTAGACGCAGCCGTGTGTGTGTGTGTGTGTCTGTGTATTTTCTGTTTGTAGCCGCAGCCGCGGAGACGCTAGTTTGCCGACAGATAGGAAGGTAGCCACCGTTACCAGTGATGATTTGTATGCATCACAGGGAGGGAGGGAGGCTGCCGTGTGTTAAATGGGACTGCAGTGCAGTGCAGTGGCCGGCCCGTTCTCCACTGCAGAGTTGGTCCGGACTCTTTATGAAGTTGTTACCAGCTACGAGCCAGGCTAAGCTAAATAGACTAGCGAGACACCCACCAGAGGCTTCCAACTACGGTTCGGAGCCGCGACGCTGGAGAGGTAACAGTACTAGACGTGCTGCTGCACTAGACGTTTTGTTGTTTTGTTGTGTTAAGTTACAAGTAAAGCTGAGCGTCGCTGTGTAAGTTAGCTTTTACCTAATCAACGTTAGCCAACGTGCTAAGTAGGCTGTTGCTCTGCGTGCGCGTTTTCATTTTTGGGGTAGCATGCGGCGATAGCTTTTGTTAAAAAGCATGCTAATTTGCCCTGGGAATCAGTGGAGGCTGATGGAAGTGACCCATTTGTATCTTAACTGTCATCTTCTTCTCTCTATAGACACTGTGGGACTTGAGCAGGACCCAAACAGACCTCACCTACGATGCAGTCCCAGGTAGACCAGTATAGTATGGTCTATAATAGCAGATCATGATCCAGCTCAAGGTTATTGTAGTTCACTAAAACTGAACTAAAACCAGATGTGAAAAGAGAAGAAAAAAAAAACATTTCAGTTCACTGAAATAAAAATAAAACTTGACTTTAGAGGAGCAAGAAGAGGAAGCGAGTGAAGGCAGAGCCGAAGATCAAATGGTGGAAGTTGAAGAAGGAAAACTGTTGTGTGGAGTTCAGGCAGGGGTTAAGACAGGCACTGGGTGGATAGTGGAGAGTTGCCGGACGGCTGGGCAACCACTGCAGAAATAGTGAGGGAGACAGCTAGGAAGGTACTTGGTGTGTCGGCAGGACAGAGGAAGGAAGACAAGGAGACTTGGTGGTGGAGTGAGGAAGTACAGCAAAGTATACAGAAGAAGAGGTTGGCAAAGAAGAAATGGGATAGTCAGAGAGATGAAGAAAGTAGACAGGAGTACAAGGAGACACAGCTTAAAGCTAAGAGAGGTGGCAAAGGCAAAAGGCGTATGGTGAGTTGTATGACAGGTTAGACACTAAGGAAGGAGAAAAGGACTTGTACCGATTGGCTAGACAGAGGGACCGAGCTGCAAAGGATGTGCAGCAGCTTAGGGTGATGAAGGATAGAGATGGAAATGTGCTGACGAGCGAAGAGAGCGTGCTGAGAAGGTGGAAGGAGTACATTGGGGGGCTGATGAATGAAGAAAATGAGAGAGAGAGAGCAGGTTGGATGATTTGGGGATAGTGAATCAGGAAGTGCAGTGGATTAGCAAGGAGGACGTGAGGGCAGCTATGAAGAGGATGAAGAGTGGCAAGGCAGCTGGTCCTGATGACATACCTGTGGAGGCATGGAGATGTTTAGGAGAGATGGCAGTGGGGTTTTTAACTAGATTGTTTAACTCAATCTTGGAAAGGGAGAGGATGCCTGAGGAGTGGAGAAGAAGCATACCGGTACCGATTTTCAAGAACCAGGGCGATGTGCAGAACTGTAGCAACTACAGAGGTATAAAGTTGATCAGCCACAGCATGAAGATTTGGGAAAGAGTAATCGAAGCTAGGTTAAGAGGAGGAGAGGTGACGATTAGCGAGCGGCAGTATGGTTTCATGCCACGAAAGAGCACCACAGATGCGATGTTTGCTTTGAGAGTGTTGATGGAGAAGTATAGAGAAGGCCAGAAGGAGTTACATTGTGTCTTTGTAGATTTAGAGAACGCATAAGCCAGGGTGCCGAGAGAGGAGATGTGGTATTGTATGAGGAAGCCGGGAGTTGCCGAGAAGTATGTAGGAGTGGTGCAGGATATGCACGTGACAGTGGCGAGGTGACAGATGGGTTCAAGGTGGAGGTGGGATTACATCAAGGATCGGCTCTGAGCCCCTTCTTGTTTGCAATGGTGATGGACAGGTTGACGGATGAGATCAGGCAGGAGTCTCCATGGACGATGATGTTCGCGGATGACATTGTGATCTGTAGCGAGAGTAGGGTGCAGGTGGAGGAGAGCCTGGAGATGTGGAGGTATGCACTGGAGAGAAGAGGAATGAAAGTCAGTAGGAGCAAGACGGAATACCTGTGTGTGAAAGAGAGGGAAGACAGTGGAATGGTCAGGAGTGGAGGTGACGAAGGCATATGACTTTAAATACTTGGGGTCAACAGTCCAAAGTAACGGGGAGTGCAGGAGAGAGGTGAAGAAGAGAGTGCAGGTAGGGCAGAGAAGAGTGTCAGGAGTGATTTGCGACAGAAGGGTGCCAGCAAGAGTTAAAGGGAAGGTTTACAAGATGGTTGTGAGACCAGCTACGTTGTATGGTTTGGAGACAGTGGCACTGACGAAAAGACAGCAGGAGGCGGAGCTGGAGGTGGCAGAGTTGAAGACGCTAAGGTTTTCACTGGGAGTGACGAAGAAGCACAGGATTAGGCACGATTATATTAGAGGGACCGCTCAAGTTGGACGGTTTGGAGACAAAGCAAGAGAGGCAAGATTGAGATGGCTTGGACATGTGTGGAGGAGAGATGCTGAGTATACTGGGAGAAGGATGCCGATTATGGAGCTGCCAGGGAAGAGAAGAAGAGGAAGGCCAAAGAGGAGGTTTATGGATGTGGTGAGGGAAGACATGCAGGTGGCTGGTGTGACAGAGGAAGACGCAGAAGACAGGAAGAAATGGAAACGGATGATCCGCTGTGGCGACCCCTAACGGGAGCAGCCGAAAGTAGTAGATCTATGTCATATGTACATTATTTACAATTAGTTCATAAGTCATTCATAATTCATGTGTGATTTCGTCATTCCTAGGTTATGTGCAGCTATTTACATGCAGTTATGTAGCCTACAATTATTATTTACATGCAGTCATGTGCAGTTATTTACATATGTTATGTAGTTATGTCATAGACATGTGATAACATTTTATAATTTATGCAATGTTTATTGAAACATTCTTTCTCTGTATTGCCCCCCTATACAGTTTTACAAAAAGGTTTGAATTCTCAAAGTTCTTCAGTAAAGTTCCTCAACTTGGACTGGGACTCTGTATTTCTTTGGGATTCTTCATGTTGGCTATCTGTCCGCCTGTCTATACATGGACACAAATACGTAGGACAGAATAGGCGGTCTTCTCGTTCCCCCCCGCCATTTAAAGAAAAAAAAATTGTGTGTCTTTTTCTATCTTATCCCTCAAGGGTTAAAACCTCAACTAGGGCTTCTTGTTACCTTTCCAGGGTTCAAGTCACAACTAGGGTTACCTGGCAGAATTCGGGTTTAAGGTTAAGATTGGGGTTAAGCCAGGGGAAAGGGTACCCCCCCATCCGGCCACTCGTCAGGCGCTGGCATAATAGGTGTACGTTATGTACAGTAGATTGGATGATTGTATGACCGCCTGGCCAGCAGGTGGAGCCATGGAGGCACCAATCTCAGTAATATGAGGCGCATAGATGACGTCGGCATGCAGCGCAGGCGATTCTGAACGGTGGAAATAAACGAAGCACATGGTTGCATGGAGTTGAGCTCCCGAAAAATACAAGAGTTAATTAAATGCGATAAAGTGGAAACGGTTAATTTAAATGCGATAAAGTGGAAACGTTGTAGAACCAGCATCATCACAGCTCAGTACTGCACGTGTACAGCACGTGTACAGCCAGTGTATGGTCCCACAGCTGTGGTCAGCATCACGTCATTCAGCACGCTGTTGTTCAGCAAGCTGTGTGTACAGCTAGCCGTGTATCAGTCAACCAAACGACCAGCTTATGTTAGCTCATGTACAGTTTGGAAACAGCTAATGTTATCTTGTGTACAGGAGGAAATACATTGTCAACGAACATTTGTGTCATCTCGTCATTTATGGGTGGCGTTCACAACGCCGCTAAATCTCAACAATTGCGACAGATAGTAAATCTGTGTCAGTCCAAACGTTTGTAGTTCAAACGTTTACAATAGGTTAGAAATTTAAATCTGCATTCCCAAATAAATTGGAATTAACCTTGTACACTGTCCATCAAACAAGATGTTTAGATGGCGGCCACAGTCCCCCACCAACGAAAGTCGCGCGACGTTTCGGTTTTATGGAACCTTCTTCAGGCGAGGGCTTAGACTTTTCACGACCGGGCGGCATCTCGGTGGCCTTCTAAGGCTCGTAAAAATCAAATTAACAATCGAAAAAATAGCCAACATTAATCCAACTCACCGAACAGCGGGCGACGTAGCTCTGTGCCGGACTCCGACGAAAAGAGAGAATGAGGCTCCGCCTCTAAATATATACTGGGAAATATGACACCACTTCCGGTAGATGACAAGCTCTCCGGAAAAGGCGGCCCTTCTCGTTCCCCCCCGCCATTTAAAGAAAAAAAAATTGTGTGTCTTTTTCTATCTTATCCCTCAAGGGTTAAAACCTCAACTAGGGCTTCTTGTTACCTTTCCAGGGTTCAAGTCACAACTAGGGTTACCTGGCAGAATTCGGGTTTAAGGTTAAGATTGGGGTTAAGCCAGGGGAAAGGGTACCCCCCCATCCGGCCACTCGTCAGGCGCTGGCATAATAGGTGTACGTTATGTACAGTAGATTTGATGATTGTATGACCGCCTGGCCAGCAGGTGGAGCCATCGAGGCACCAATCTCAGTAATATGAGGCGCATATATGACGTCATCATGCAGCGCAGGCGATTCTGAATGGTGGAAATAAACGAAGCACATGGTTGCATGGAGTTGAGCTCCCGAAAAATACAAGAGTTAATTAAATGTGATAAAGTGGAAACGGTTAATTTAAATGCGATAAAGTGGAAACGTTGTAGAACCAGCATCATCACAGCTCAGTACTGCACGTGTACAGCACGTGTACAGCCAGTGTATGGTCCCACAGCTGTGGTCAGAATCACGTCATTCAGCACGCTGTTGTTCAGCAAGCTGTGTGTACAGCTAGCCGTGTATCAGTCAACCAAACGACCAGCTTATGTTAGCTCATGTACAGTTTGGAAACAGCTAATGTTATCTTGTGTACAGGAGGAAATACATTGTCAACGAACATTTGTGTCATCTCGTCATTTATGGGTGGCGTTCACAACGCCGCTAAATCTCAACAATTGCGACAGATAGTAAATCTGTGTCAGTCCAAACGTTTGTAGTTCAAACGTTTACAATAGGTTAGAAATTTAAATCTGCATTCCCAAATAAATTGGAATTAACCTTGTACACTGTCCATCAAACAAGATGTTTAGATGGCGGCCACAGTCCCCCACCAACGAAAGTCGCGCGACGTTTCGGTTTTATGGAACCTTCTTCAGGCGAGGGCTTAGACTTTTCACGACCGGGCGGCATCTCGGTGGCCTTCTAAGGCTCGTAAAAATCAAATTAACAATCGAAAAAATAGCCAACATTAATCCAACTCACCGAACAGCGGGCGACGTAGCTCTGTGCCGGACTCCGACGAAAAGAGAGAATGAGGCTCCGCCTCTAAATATATACTGGGAAATATGACACCACTTCCGGTAGATGACAAGCTCTCCGGAAAAGGCGGCCCCCCACGCCGTTGTCACGGGAAACGTGACGCGACATCCGGCAAACGAGCGCTCTCCCCATAGACGGAAAAAAACAGAAAGGGGGAGAAAAAAAGAAAAAAGGGGACAGGGTTATTTTTCCAGAGACGGGTTAGGGTTATAGGACCGTGTGTCCGAGGAAAGTGACGTGTTGTTGACAAAATTGGAGTTTGGAGAGACTAGCTTGGTGACCTTCTTGTGCCAGATGGCGTAAGAGAGAGACCGAGTCACGGCTGCACTGCGTTGTGGTGGGGGCACAAAGCAGGAGGTCGTCGACGTACTGCCAAAGGGTTGAGCCGCGCGTCAGCGTAAGTGTGCTAAGGCTGTCTCGAAGTGCCCCGTTGTAGATCGTGGGGCTTTCACAATAGCCCTGACACAGCCTTGTCCATGTGTAAGGCCGACCGTCAAATAGGAACGCAAACCAGAACAGGGACGCTGAAGAAAGCGTTGGCAAGGTCCACAACGGTAAACCGCCGTGCAGAAGGGGGAACCTGAGACATAAGGGTGTAGGGATTGGGGACACAGGGCGTGCGGGCCCTGACAGCTGCATTTACTGCCTGAAGGTCTTGAACGAACCTCCATTCAGTGGGCGTATCTTCTTCACGGGGAAGATGGGAGTGGAAACCGGGGAGGTGGGCCAAGGGACAATTATGCCCTTGACACGCAAGGCATTGAATACAGGGCAGATGCCATTAACCGCTTCCGGTTTCAAAGGGTACTGAGGTTGGTGGGGACGGAAGTCGGATTTCGGGGTAATGATGACGGGCTCACAATTACGTATGAGACCTACATCCTATTTCCCGTCAGCCCAAAGATGGGAGGGGATGTTGTGAAGCTGCGGAGCAAGTGCAGTGTGTGTGTGTGTGCCAGTGTATGGGCCTCAGTCACTGATGGTGAGGGGGCGGAAAGAGCCAACATTCGTGGCGTCACAGCAACGGTGGCGCTGACGTCTACCCGGTATAATTTTAGTGAGGGGGACCAGTCGCGTGAAGAGTCGGCGGGAAGCCAATCTGACGCCAGAGAAGCTTGTCGCGCGAGTGGACCCGTATCTGTCCACTGGGAACCCCGTGGTTTTACCAAGGAGACGTGCGGGACCGAGTCATCAACCGAAAACAACGCAGTTTGGTCGTTGTCTAATGTACACGTGACATGAGCGGTGCAGTGTAGGTTGTCCGCTGTCATGTAGGTCGATGCGTCCCCTGTTGTGGTGTGTGAGCAAGGGAGCAGAGCCACTGTGTGTATTGGGAGGCGGTAGGAGCCCACATGTAGACCCGTAGAGGGAGGGCGGGGTTATGTGTATGCAAAAAAATATTCGCTGCTGGTAACGAAGTGATGTACAGCCCTGATGAGGTGGAAACAACAGAGATGCCCAGTTGGATCATGCCATCTCCATCCAGCAAATTAAATGGGCAGTTATCAGAAATTAAAACAGGCAATTTTGTTGATGAGCTGTCATCCAGGCAAACAAGCGCACAGGAACGGATAATGGCTCCGTGACACACGTACCACTCGCAACAGTGGAGAGGACCGTTTGGCCGCTCCGTGTTAACCGTGGCCGGCCGATAGGCGGTTCTCACCACCGTTCGTGTGGCTCCCGTGTCTAACAAGAAAGGCAGCTCAGCATTTGCAAGACGCAAGGTTATCATTGGCAGTTTTCGGAAAGCTAGCTCATGAGATACATACTGTCCAACTGGGGAAGCTAACAGCAAAGCAGAGTCTTCATTGCAAATCAGTGTATTTGGTTGTGTCTGTGCATTCATACGACCTGATGTGGCAGCAGATGTGTACAGGACCCCCACCTCCTCCTCCCGTGTCGCCTGTCAGTCCGAACCCCGGTATGAGCCTCCCCGTGGGGCCCACTGGTTGTGAGGTCCG
The DNA here is from genome assembly GCF_029633865.1 of Lampris incognitus. Taxonomy (NCBI): domain Eukaryota; kingdom Metazoa; phylum Chordata; class Actinopteri; order Lampriformes; family Lampridae; genus Lampris; species Lampris incognitus. The sequence goes on from NW_026611473.1 coordinate 163,266, forward strand.
TTGCTCCATCCTTGGCCTCTTCCGCGCCTTTGGTTGATGCCCTTGACGGAGTGGACAGTCTTCAGCCCAGTGACCGGGCTGGCCACATGTGAAGCAGCAGTCGTCACCCGGTTGGGGGCCGCTGGGCTGGGCGTGTTGTCACGGGTTCTGACATCGTGAACGGTCCCCGGGTCTGTCCTGTTGCACAGGTTAGTAGGGTGAAGGAAGCCGCTGCGGCACCATGGAGGAGAGAGAGAGAGGTGCGATGTTTGTCCTGAGCCTGCCTTGCCTTCTGTACTTCTTCCTTTTTCTGCATTTGATCGTGGGCATGATCAGCATGTCTCAGCAAGTCTTCCAGTCGTCTCTTTCCGTATCCTACGCAGTGTGTTTCTATGGCTTTCCTAACTCCGTCCTGCAGGCCGGCCAGGAAATGTTTGCAGAGGTGAGTTTCCCATTGGCCCCTCGCCGTGGACGGGGGAGAGAGAATTGGTGGCGGTTGGGGTGTTGGTGGTGGTGGTGGTGTCAGACGGGGTGTCGGTGGTGGTCCCAGGATCGGTCTCATGGCGCCGCGTTGTTGGACAGGTTGTTGGACGCACCCGGAGTCGTCAGAGGGGTGTCCCAGAGACATCGCTATGAGCTGCGGATATAAGGAAGACAAAAGGAGAGAGAGAGGCTGGCTGCCATGTGAGTATGGCGGAGGGGTGGATGTCAGAGATGGAATAGGAGAGGTGTGTGAGAACGGGTCTTTGGTTGATACGTGAGCTGTCGTATCTCTGTCTTTACCGAGTCGTCGCTGCGCGTCACAGTCCTCTGTAGCCTTTTTCTTTCCCTACTTTCACACTCTTTCTCCCACATTCCCAAAATTCTTTCTTGCTCTGCCATATACTCTAACCATGTTGTAGGAATCTTTTTCCTTTCTAAGACCTTCGCTTTTCCCTTTTCCATGGACTGTCGGACTTTCATTAGTTTATTCTTGCTCAAAGTTCCTTCAAAAGGAAACCCATGATCCTGCATCCAGTCTAAAACATATTTTACCGAGTCTTCACCATATTTCCTTATCACTCATTATCTGATAGATCGGACCCTCCATATTTATCGGGGGCAGTTTACTGCCCTTGTTTCCCTTTTATTTTCTTTTTTCCCCTCAAAATTCACTTGATCCTTCCAAATGACCACTTCTATTAGTGGTTATTAATGCATCTGCAGATGGAGAGACATAAGGCCACACAGAGGTTTGTCTGTGAGGATATGCTCTGCCTCTGAGCTGGAGATAGTGGTTTTTTATAGAACAGTCCGTCGCGTCATACACTATGTTTCCTGCGTCAACTAAGGTGTAATCTTACAAAGGAATGAAGGAAACATCTACGTTAATCACGTTCTGTGCCTCGTGAGTGTCTGTACGCCTGTTGCACTTGTCTTTTGCTGTACCTGGCCGTTCCTGGGATGCGGCAACAGGGAGGCAAGCATAGTAACAGTTGCTATGTGGCCCCATGGAAGGTACGCATGAGAACAATGGTTATGTGTGTCTGCAGTGAGTGAGAAGTTTCATACACACAGACAAGTGGAAAACTACAGAGTACATACGGAGTGCATATGGAGAACATTTTGTACTCCACATACATCACCAACATCCTGCTCAGCTCTCCCCTTCTCAGCCTCCTCCTGCTCAGCTGCACCACTCTCCTCTCAGAGCCTCACCGCAGCCACATCGTGATGACACGACTGGTACGAATGACATTGCGAGGTACTTGGTGCGCCGAGAGCTTGTGAATTCCGGTCTCATCCAGTTCAACGAGCGCCCAGAAAATTATTGGGCATGGAAGTCCTCTTTCTTCAACGCCATTGAAGGACTGAACTTAACTGCCAGCGAGGAGCTCGACCTCTTGACAAAGTCGTTAGGAAAAGAGTTCTCAGAGCACGTTACAAGGATTCGCTATGTGCACGTCGCCGACCCTGTAGTGGGCCTACAACATGTCTGGGAACGCCTAGAAGAGTGCTCCCCTGAAGTGATCGAGAGAGCGCTCTTCGAGAGGATAGAGAACTTTCCAAAAATCTCTCAGAAAGACCCCGTAAAGTTGAGGGAACTGGGAGACCTGCTGATGGAGTTAGACTCTGCTAAGTGTGAGGGCTACCTGCCGGGGCTCTCGTACCTGGACACCGCCAGGGGTGTCAACCCGATCGTTGAGAAGCTGCCACACAGTCTACAAGAGAGGTGGATAACTAAGGGTTCCCAGTACAAAGAGCAGCACCATGCCCCCCCCCATTCACCTTCTTCGCAGACTTCCTCTGCAGCGAGGCACACAGAAGAAACGACCCCAGCTTTACTCTCCCTTCAGCTCCCTCGAAAACGTCCAACAAGTCCTCCACAGGGTTCTCAAAACATGAGCGATCAGAAAAGGAATCAAGACACGCCAAAAGGCATGTCTCCACCCACAAGACAGAGGTCTCAACAAACCGCTCAGCTTCTCAGTCACGCAGTTCGAGCAGCATGCCTGGCGACAAAGGGAAACAATGTCCCATCCATCAGAAGCGCCATCCTCTAAAGAAATGTCGGGGTTTTCGAAGCAAGTCTCTTGAGGAGCGCAAAGCCTTTCTGAATGAGAATGGTGCCTGCTACAGGTGTTGCTCCTCCACAACTCACTTGGCGAAGAACTGTAAGGCAACTTTGAAGTGCAGCGAATGTGAGAGCGATGACCACATAGCGGCGCTCCACGCTGGACCTCCTCCACGGGACAAAAAAGACAAGGACCCCACCTCAGAGCATGGCGGGGAGAGTGAAGAGGAGGCGCCTCCACCAGCAGTCACCTCTAAATGCACAGCACACCCAGACAGAGCTAGTAACGTCTACATCGTCCTGGACGACCAGAGCAACAGATCTCTGGCGAGGTCTGATTTCTTCTACCTCATCCAAATCAGAGGTTCAGACTCACCGTACACCCTGCGTTGCGTACATGTGCAGGAGTCACCGAGACATCTGGAAGAAGAGCCACAGGGTTCTTGGCGGAGTCGTTGGATGGAAAAAACAAGTGTGCTGCTTCCAACACTCATTGAGTGCAACCATATGCCTGACCATCGGTCAGAAATCCCGACCCCAGAAGCTGCACAGCACCACAGCCACCTGAAGTCCATCGCTCGCAGAATCCCTCGCCTGGACCCTGAAGCCCAGATCCTGATACTTCTGGGACGCCACATCCTTCAGGTCCACAAAGTCAGGGAGCAACGCAATGGTCCTCCCAGCGCCCCCTATGCCCAACGTCTAGACCTGGGTTGGGTGGTTATAGGGGACGTGTGCCTGGGTTCAGCCCACAAGCCAGCAGCTGTGACTTCCTATCGCACCAGCGTGCTCGAAAACGGAAGGCCATCTCTCCTCACTCCGTGCCCCAACCGTCTCCAGGTCAAGGAAAGGTTCCTCCTTACAGCATCAAACATGACACCCCAGTCCCTGATGACGACAAAGTGGGGCTTTCCATCGAAGATCGTCTGTTCCTGGAGTTCATGGACAGAGAGATGGTGATGGACGACACCAACAGCTGGGTGGCGCCTCTCCCATTCCGATCCCCTCGTCGACGGCTCCCGAACAATCGAGACCAAGCTCTCAGCAGACTTACCTCTCCCCGCCGCACCCTGGAAAGAAAGCCTAAGATGAAAGCCGACTTCGTCACACCTTCATGCAAAACATCTTTGATCGCGACCAGGCGGAGTTGGCCCCAACACTACCGGAGGGAAGTGAGTGCTGGTACTTACTTATCTTCGGCGTCTACAACCCTCAAAAGCCAGACAAGATCAGGGTTGTCTTCGATTCCAGCGCTCAACATCACGGCATCTCCCTGAACGATGTGCGTGCTACTTACCGGCCCGGATCTGAACAACAGCTTGCTGGGAGTCTTGCTGCGCTCCCGAAGAGAAACAGTGGCTGTCATAGCGGACATCGAGCAGATGTTTCACAGCTTCGTCGTTCGAGAAGACAACAGAGATTTCTTGTGTTTCCTGTGGTTCAACAACAACGACCCCAACCGAGAGATTGCCGAGTATCGCATGAAAGTCCACGTATTCGGCAACTCACCATCCCCAGCTGTCGCCATCTATGGACTTCACCGAGCAGCAGAACACAGCTCCAGGGAACACGGAATGGATGCCAAGCACTTAGTGGAACGCGACTTCTACGTCGACGACGGCCTCGCTCTGGCCTCGACTAGCTAGCTTATGCTAGCTAGTCGTTTCCTAGCCAGGCTAGCTAGCTATGAACGTATAAACTGCCGTGCGATAACGTTATAATTAGCTTTAATCAGTCACTTAAAAATCACACCCGAGTGTGCCAAAATGTTACAAAAACATGTCAATATTCAATGTTTACTGGGGTTTTTCGCGCTTCGGCTCACTTCTTACCGAGAAATTGGCACTTGGCACAAGTTGGCCGTGAACTTGACTTCTCCTCAGGGCTCCAAGCAGTGAAAAGAAAAATGGCATAAAATCAAGAGATTTTGAGAACCAAAGTTTGGCTGCGTCAGTAGTCACGTGACATACTGGATGGAAAAATAGTCTTTGGTTTTAAGTCAGTCAAATACATTGAACCAATGAGGCCCTGATTTCCATTGAATTAAAGTGATTTTAATACATATATAGACCCAAAATATCATAAATACAATTATATCGGGTCCAATCAAATAAAAAACACGCTTTAATTGAATGGCAGCATATGATCACTTTTTACTGTGTGGATGCAAACAGTGAAACTTATGTAACCCCTTTTTCACTGGCGGGTGAAGTAATACTTGGAGTAGTATTGGTCGAGGATCAATGACCACACCGGGTTATAGAACTCAGGTTTAATCGTGGCTCAGTAGGCAGACGTAATAACCATACGTGGTAGTGGTGTAACCATAATAACAGTCCGGGTAGTACATAACACCTAGTGTAGTTCCAGTGGATATACATGGCGTTATATCACTACAACCAGCTGCACTGATGTTTGCTCGGGAGCTACAGACGCCTGTGGATCTGGTCTTTGGCAAGCCGCCAAACCCACCAGTACGATTGCCGCCGGGCCAGGACTATGTAGACGCACTACAGGACCGGATGGAGGCTCCTCATCAGCAGGCTCCAGAGAATATGGCTTCTGCAGGGGAAAGGCAGAAGAGAGCCTATGATGTACGTTGCCACCACAAAGAGTACCAGCAGGGGGACAACGTATGGGTGTATAACCCACGGCGAACGAAGGGACGGTCCCCAAAGCTGAACAGCAACTGGGAGGGGCCCTGCCTCATCCTGAAGAGGATCTCAGAGGTCATCTATAGAGTGAAGCTCCACAGCCGCCCTCGGATAGTCATCCTTCACCAAGATCGCCTCGCACCTTACTTAGTACAGACCAGGCTACCGGGGTCCAGGGAGTGGGTAAGGATACTGCTGGATCAAAGCCAACCTCCCTGGATGTCAGCAAGGAGCTACCATTAGAGCACCTTGTTTTGGGCCAGGGAGGGGGCGGGGACACTGGGTTTACAGAGCTGCCCTCCCTGGCCAGGAATGGCAACAGCGGTGACGTCGACGTCGACAGTGGGGGCTCAGACCCAGCGGATGCAGAGCCGCCGCCGTCATCCATCAGCAGCCCGCGGCAAGGAGCAGCCCGGGATGGGAGAGGTGCTCGGCGGAAGAAACCCTCATGGTGGATGGACCCATCCACATGGGATTTGGGTTAGGCCAACGGGACGTTGGTCTTTCAAGGAAGGAGGCAGTGTGGCGAATTCAACTAGAGTGTTCCTGCTCCAAGTTCATTTGCATGTTACCCACGATGCAACTGAAATGTCGATGTTTTGGTTATGTTGTGGGCTATTGAACACGTTAAAAACGGGCATATCTGTTACAGATAGCGGGGATGCGGTGCAAGGTGATGGGGACGTTACGAGAGAAGTTGATTAGACAACATGCTATTTCCCACCATGAGGGTAAAGAGTAGGCAAATAGATAAGGTCGCTTCTGTGGCCAAGAAAAGGATCAAGCTGAGACCAAAACGAATTTGTGACTGTTATGACTAGCTTGGCTTGCGGTCATTAAAAGCTTGCTTGTTAACTCTGAAAGGTTTGCTGAGAAGTCCATTATTTGACCACGTCAAAATATCATCATGTTAATTTTATGTCAACCCATTTGGCCCCGTTACACTGGGAGGAGCCATTACATATGAAGCCCCTGACCCTCCCCCCCCAAAAAAAACAAACAAAAACAAAACAAAAATAAAAAATGATGTCAGTCATTTATTTGCGACTGTTGTGCGGACTGTGTGTGTTGAGCAGCGACCCCCGGTACACCCTTGTTACAGTCGTTTTTGCTGACCCGGAGGTTGTACTGTCAAGCAAGCGCCACAAACAACGCGCGCGGACAGCCTGGACACGGCAGCACTGGCACATCCTACAAGATTAATAAAGTGTGAGTATTAATCATATACGTTTTGATGCAAGCTGTGCCTTGCCCCTTTAAGGAGAGGGCTTAGTGGGTATTGTGTGTGTGGGGGGGGGTGATGTAGACGCAGCCGTGTGTGTGTGTGTGTGTGTCTGTGTATTTTCTGTTTGTAGCCGCAGCCGCGGAGACGCTAGTTTGCCGACAGATAGGAAGGTAGCCACCGTTACCAGTGATGATTTGTATGCATCACAGGGAGAGAGGGAGGGAGGGAGGGAGGGAGGCTGCCGTGTGTTAAATGGGACTGCAGTGCAGTGCAGTGGCCGGCCCGTTCTCCACTGCAGAGTTGGTCCGGACTCTTTATGAAGTTGTTACCAGCTACGAGCCAGGCTAAGCTAAATAGACTAGCAAGACACCCACCAGAGGCTTCCAACTACGGTTCGGAGCCGCGACGCTGGAGAGGTAACAGTACTAGACGTGCTGCTGCACTAGACGTTTTGTTGTTTTGTTGTGTTAAGTTACAAGTAAAGCTGAGCGTCGCTGTGTAAGTTAGCTTTTACCTAATCAACGTTAGCCAACTTGCTAAGTAGGCTGTTGCTCTGCGTGCGCGTTTTCATTTTTGGGGTAGCATGCGGCGATAGCTTTTGTTAAAAAGCATGCTAATTTGCCCTGGGAATCAGTGGAGGCTGATGGAAGTGACCCATTTGTATCTTAACCGTCATCTTCTTCTCTCTATAGACACTGTGGGACTTGAGCAGGACCCAAACAGACCTCACCTACGATGCAGTCCCAGGTAGACCAGTATAGTATGGTCTATAATAGCAGATCATGATCCAGCTCAAGGTTATTGTAGTTCACTAAAACTGAACTAAAACCAGGTGTGAAAAGAGAAGAAAAAAAAACATTTCAGTTCACTGAAATAAAAATAAAACTTGACTTTAGAGGAGCAAGAAGAGGAAGCGAGTGAAGGCAGAGCCGAAGATCAAATGGTGGAAGTTGAAGAAGGAAAACTTGTGTGGAGTTCAGGCAGGGGTTAAGACAGGCACTGGGTGGATAGTGGAGAGTTGCCGGACGGCTGGGCAACCACTGCAGAAATAGTGAGGGAGACAGCTAGGAAGGTACTTGGTGTGTCGGCAGGACAGAGGAAGGAAGACAAGGAGACTTGGTGGTGGAGTGAGGAAGTACAGCAAAGTATACAGAAGAAGAGGTTGGCAAAGAAGAAATGGGATAGTCAGAGAGATGAAGAAAGTAGACAGGAGTACAAGGAGACACAGCGTAAAGCTAAGAGAGGTGGCAAAGGCAAAAGGCGTATGGTGAGTTGTATGACAGGTTAGACACTAAGGAAGGAGAAAAGGACTTGTACCGATTGGCTAGACAGAGGGACCGAGCTGCAAAGGATGTGCAGCAGCTTAGGGTGATGAAGGATAGAGATGGAAATGTGCTGACGAGCGAAGAGAGTGTGCTGAGAAGGTGGAAGGAGTACATTGGGGGGCTGATGAATGAAGAAAATGAGAGAGAGAGAGCAGGTTGGATGATGTGGGGATAGTGAATCAGGAAGTGCAGTGGATTAGCAAGGAGGACGTGAGGGCAGCTATGAAGAGGATGAAGAGTGGCAAGGCAGCTGGTCCCGATGACATACCTGTGGAGGCATGGAGATGTTTAGGAGAGATGGCAGTGGGGTTTTTAACTAGATTGTTTAACTCAAACTTGGAAAGGGAGAGGATGCCTGAGGAGTGGAGAAGAAGCATACCGGTACCGATTTTCAAGAACCAGGGCGATGTGCAGAACTGTAGCAACTACAGAGGTATAAAGTTGATCAGCCACAGCATGAAGATTTGGGAAAGAGTAATCGAAGCTAGGTTAAGAGGAGGAGAGGTGACGATTAGCGAGCGGCAGTATGGTTTCATGCCACGAAAGAGCACCACAGATGCGATGTTTGCTTTGAGAATGTTGATGGAGATGTATAGAGAAGGCCAGAAGGAGTTACATTGTGTCTTTGTAGATTTAGAGAACGCATAAGCCAGGGTGCCGAGAGAGGAGATGTAGTATTGTATGAGGAAGCCGGGAGTTGCCGAGAAGTATGTAGGAGTGGTGCAGGATATGCACGTGGAAGTGTGACAGTGGCGAGGTGACAGATGGGTTCAAGGTGGAGGTGGGATTACATCAAGGATCGGCTCTGAGCCCCTTCTTGTTTGCAATGGTGATGGACAGGTTGACGGATGAGATCAGGCAGGAGTCTCCATGGACGATGATGTTCGCGGATGACATTGTGATCTGTGGCGAGAGTAGGGTGCAGGTGGAGGAGAGCCTGGAGATGTGGAGGTATGCACTGGAGAGAAGAGGAATGAAAGTCAGTAGGAGCAAGACGGAATACCTGTGTGTGAAAGAGAGGGAAGACAGTGGAATGGTCAGGAGTGGAGGTGACGAAGGCATATGACTTTAAATACTTGGGGTCAACAGTCCAAAGTAACGGGGAGTGCAGGAGAGAGGTGAAGAAGAGAGTGCAGGTAGGGCGGAGAAGAATGTCAGGAGTGATTTGCGACAGAATGGTGCCAGCAAGAGTTAAAGGGAAGGTTTACAAGATGGTTGTGAGACCAGCTACGTTGTATGGTTTGGAGACAGTGGCACTGACGAAAAGACAGCAGGAGGCGGAGCTGGAGGTGGCAGAGTTGAAGACGCTAAGGTTTTCACTGGGAGTGACGAAGAAGCACAGGATTAGGCACGATTATATTAGAGGGACCGCTCAAGTCGGACGGTTTGGAGACAAAGCAAGAGAGGCAAGATTGAGATGGCTTGGACATGTGTGGAGGAGAGATGCTGATTATGGAGCTGCCAGGGAAGAGAAGAAGAGGAAGGCCAAAGAGGAGGTTTATGGATGTGGTGAGGGAAGACATGCAGGTGGCTGGTGTGACAGAGGAAGACGCAGAAGACAGGAAGAAATGGAAACGGATGATCCGCTGTGGCGACCCCTAACGGGAGCAGCCAAAAGTAGTAGATCTATGTCATATGTACATTATTTACAATTAGTTCATAAGTCATTCATAATTCATGTGTGATTTCGTCATTCCTAGGTTATGTGCAGCTATTTACATGCAGTTATGTAGCCTACAATTATTATTTACATGCAGTCATGTGCAGTTATTTACATATGTTATGTAGTTATGTCATAGACATGTGATAACATTTTATAATTTATGCAATGTTTATTGAAACATTCTTTCTCTGTATTGCCCCCCTATACAGTTTTACAAAAAGGTTTGAATTCTCAAAGTTCTTCAGTAAAGTTCCTCAACTTGGACTGGGACTCTGTATTTCTTTGGGATTCTTCATGTTGGCTATCTGTCCGCCTGTCTATACATGGACACAAATACGTAGGACAGAATAGGCGGTCTTCTCGTTCCCCCCCGCCATTTAAAGAAAAAAAAATTGTGTGTCTTTTTCTATCTTATCCCTCAAGGGTTAAAACCTCAACTAGGGCTTCTTGTTACCTTTCCAGGGTTCAAGTCACAACTAGGGTTACCTGGCAGAATTCGGGTTTAAGGTTAAGATTGGGGTTAAGCCAGGGGAAAGGGTACCCCCCCATCCGGCCACTCGTCAGGCGCTGGCATAATAGGTGTACGTTATGTACAGTAGATTGGATGATTGTATGACCGCCTGGCCAGCAGGTGGAGCCATGGAGGCACCAATCTCAGTAATATGAGGCGCATAGATGACGTCATCATGCAGCGCAGGCGATTCTGAACGGTGGAAATAAACGAAGCACATGGTTGCATGGAGTTGAGCTCCCGAAAAATACAAGAGTTAATTAAATGCGATAAAGTGGAAACGGTTAATTTAAATGCGATAAAGTGGAAACGTTGTAGAACCAGCATCATCACAGCTCAGTACTGCACGTGTACAGCACGTGTACAGCCAGTGTATGGTCCCACAGCTGTGGTCAGCATCACGTCATTCAGCACGCTGTTGTTCAGCAAACTGTGTGTACAGCTAGCCGTGTATCAGTCAACCAAACGACCAGCTTATGTTAGCTCATGTACAGTTTGGAAACAGCTAATGTTATCTTGTGTACAGGAGGAAATACATTGTCAACGAACATTTGTGTCATCTCGTCATTTATGGGTGGCGTTCACAACGCCGCTAAATCTCAACAATTGCGACAGATAGTAAATCTGTGTCAGTCCAAACGTTTGTAGTTCAAACGTTTACAATAGGTTAGAAATTTAAATCTGCATTCCCAAATAAATTGGAATTAACCTTGTACACTGTCCATCAAACAAGATGTTTAGATGGCGGCCACAGTCCACCACCAACGAAAGTCGCGCGACGTTTCGGTTTTATGGAACCTTCTTCAGGCGAGGGCTTAGACTTTTCACGACCGGGCGGCATCTCGGTGGCCTTCTAAGGCTCGTAAAAATCAAATTAACAATCGAAAAAATAGCCAACATTAATCCAACTCACCGAACAGCGGGCGACGTAGCTCTGTGCCGGACTCCGACGAAAAGAGAGAATGAGGCTCCGCCTCTAAATATATACTGGGAAATATGACACCACTTCCGGTAGACGACAAGCTCTCCGGAAAAGGCGGCCCTTCTCGTTCCCCCCCGCCATTTAAAGAAAAAAAAATTGTGTGTCTTTTTCTATCTTATCCCTCAAGGGTTAAAACCTCAACTAGGGCTTCTTGTTACCTTTCCAGGGTTCAAGTCACAACTAGGGTTACCTGGCAGAATTCGGGTTTAAGGTTAAGATTGGGGTTAAGCCAGGGGAAAGGGTACCCCCCATCCGGCCACTCGTCAGGCGCTGGCATAATAGGTGTACGTTATGTACAGTAGATTGGATGATTGTATGACCGCCTGGCCAGCAGGTGGAGCCATGGAGGCACCAATCTCAGTAATATGAGGCGCATAGATGACGTCATCATGCAGCGCAGGCGATTCTGAACGGTGGAAATAAACGAAGCACATGGTTGCATGGAGTTGAGCTCCCGAAAAATACAAGAGTTAATTAAATGCGATAAAGTGGAAACGGTTAATTTAAATGCGATAAAGTGGAAACGTTGTAGAACCAGCATCATCACATCTCAGTACTGCACGTGTACAGCACGTGTACAGCCAGTGTATGGTCCCACAGCTGTGGTCAGCATCACGTCATTCAGCACGCTGTTGTTCAGCAAGCTGTGTGTACAGCTAGCCGTGTATCAGTCAACCAAACGACCAGCTTATGTTAGCTCATGTACAGTTTGGAAACAGCTAATGTTATCTTGTGTACAGGAGGAAATACATTGTCAACGAACATTTGTGTCATCTCGTCATTTATGGGTGGCGTTCACAACGCCGCTAAATCTCAACAATTGCGACAGATAGTAAATCTGTGTCAGTCCAAACGTTTGTAGTTCAAACGTTTACAATAGGTTAGAAATTTAAATCTGCATTCCCAAATAAATTGGAATTAACCTTGTACACTGTCCATCAAACAAGATGTTTAGATGGCGGCCACAGTCCCCCACCAACGAAAGTCGCGCGACGTTTCGGTTTTATGGAACCTTCTTCAGGCGAGGGCTTAGACTTTTCATGACCGGGCGGCATCTCGGTGGCCTTCTAAGGCTCGTAAAAATCAAATTAACAATGGAAAAAATAGCCAACATTAATCCAACTCACCGAACAGCGGGCGACGTAGCTCTGTGCCGGACTCCATCGAAAAGAGAGAATGAGGCTCCGCCTCTTAATATATACTGGGAAATATGACACCACTTCCGGTAGATGACAAGCTCTCCGGAAAAGGCGGCCCCCCACGCCGTTGTCACGGGAAACGTGACGCGACATCCGGCAAACGCGCGCCCTCCCCATAGACAGAAAAAAAAAGAAAGGGGGAGAAAAAAAGAAAAAAAAAGACAAAAGGGGACAGTGTGTCTTTTCCAGAGACGGGTTCGGGTTAGAGTTATAGGACCGTGTGTCCGAGGAAAGTGACGTGTTGTTGACAAAATTGGAGTTTGGAGAGACTAGCTTGGTGACCTTCTTGGGCCAGATGGCGTAAGAGAGAGACCGAGTCACAGCTGCACTGCGTTGTGGTGGGGGCACAAAGCAGGAGGTCGTCGACGTACTGCCATAGGGTTGGGCCGCGCGTCAGCGTAAGTGTGCTAAGGCTGTCTCGAAGCGCCCCGTTGTAGATCGTGGGGCTTTCACAATAGCCCTGACACAGCCTTGTCCATGTGTAAGGCCGACCATCAAATAGGAACGCAAACCAGAACTGGCCGTCAGGATGAACAGGGACGCTGAAGAAAGCGTTGGCAAGGTCCACAACGGTAAACCGCCGTGCAGAAGGGGGAACCTGAGACATAAGGGTGTAGGGATTGGGGACGCAGGGCGTGCGGGCCCTGACAGCTGCATTTACTGCCTGAAGGTCTTGAACGAACCTCCATTCAGTGGGCTGTCCGGGTGGGCGTATCTTCTTCGCGGGGAAGATGGGAGTGGAAACCGGGGAGGTGGGGCAAGGGACAATTATGCCCTTGACACGCAAGGCATTGAATACAGGGCAGATGCCATTAACCGCTTCCGGTTTCAAAGGGTACTGAGGTTGGTGGGGACGGAAGTCGGATTTCGGGGTAATGATGACGGGCTCACAATTACGTATGAGACCTACATCCTATTTCCTGTCAGCCCAAAGATGGGAGGGGATGTTGTGAAGCTGCGGAGCAAGTGCAGTGTGTGTGTGTGTGTGTGTGCATTTGTGTGTATGGGCCTCAGTCACTGACGGTGAGGGGGCGGAAAGAGCCAACATTCGTGGCGTCACAGCAACGGTGGCGCTGACGTCTACCCGGTATAATTTTAGTGAGGGGGACCAGTCGCGTGAAGAGTCGGCGGGAAGCCAATCTGACGCCAGAGAAGCTTGTCGCGCGAGTGGACCCGTATCTGTCCACTGGGAACCCCGTGGTTTTACCAAGGAGACGTGCGGGACCGAGTCATCAACCGAAAACAACGCAGTTTGGTCGGTGTCTAATGTACACGTGACATGAGCGGTGCAGTGTAGGTTGTCCGCTGTCATGTAGGTCGATGCGTCCCCTGTTGTGGTGTGTGAGCAAGGGAGCAGAGCCACTGTGTGTATTGGGAGGCGGTAGGAGCCCACATGTAGACCCGTAGAGGGAGGGCGGGGTTATGTCTATGCAAAAAAATATTCGCTGCTGGTAACGAAGTGATGTACAGCCCTGATGAGGTGGAAACAACAGAGATGCCCAGTTGGATCATGCCATCTCCATCCAGCAAATTAAATGGGCAGTTATCAGAAATTAAAACAGGCAATTTTGTTGATGAGCTGTCATCCAGGCAAACAAGCGCACAGGAATGGATAATGGCTCCGTGACACACGTACCACTCGCAACAGTGGAGAGGACCGTTTGGCCGCTCCGTGTTAACCGTGGCCGGCCGATAGGCGGTTCTCACCACCGTTCGTGTGGCTCCCGTGTCTAACAAGAAAGGCAGCTCAGCATTTGCAAGACGCAAGGTTATCATTGGCAGTTTTCGGAAAGCTAGCTCATGAGATACATACTGTCCAACTGGGGAAGCTAACAGCAAAGCAGAGTCTTCATTGCAAATCAGTGTATTTGGTTGTGTCTGTGCATTCATACGACCTGATGTGGCAGCAGATGTGTCCAGGACCCCCACCTCCTCCTCCCGTGTCGCCTGTCAGTCCGAACCCCGGTATGAGCCTCCCCGTGGGGCCCACTGGTTGTGAGGTCCATTGCTCCATCCTCGGCCTCTTCCGCGCCTTTGGTTGATGCCCTTGACGGAGTGGACAGTCTTCAGCCCAGTGACCGGGCTGGCCACATGTGAAGCAGCAGTCGTCACCCGGTTGGGGGCCGCTGGGCTGGGCGTGTTGTCACGGGTTCTGACATCGTGAACGGTCCCCGGGTCTGTCCTGTTGCACAGGTTAGTAGGGTGAAGGAAGCCGCTGCGGCACCATGGAGGAGAGAGAGAGAGGTGCGATGTTTGTCCTGAGCCTGCCTTGCCTTCTGTACTTCTTCCTTTTTCTGCATTTGATCGTGGGCATGATCAGCATGTCTCAGCAAGTCTTCCAGTCGTCTCTTTCCGTATCCTACGCAGTGTGTTTCTATGGCTTTCCTAACTCCGTCCTGCAGGCCGGCCAGGAAATGTTTGCAGAGGTGAGTTTCCCATTGGCCCCTCGCCGTGGACGGGGGAGAGAGAATTGGTGGCGGTTGGGGTGTTGGTGGTGGTGGTGGTGTCAGACGGGGTGTCGGTGGTGGTCCCAGGATCGGTCTCATGGCGCCGCGTTGTTGGACAGGTTGTTGGACGGACCCGGAGTCGTCAGAGGGGTGTCCCAGAGACATCGCTATGAGCTGCGGATATAAGAAAGACAAAAGGAGAGAGAGAGGCTGGCTGCCATGTGAGTATGGCGGAGGGGTGGATGTCAGAGATGGAATAGGAGAGGTGTGTGAGAACGGGTCTTTGGTTGATACGTGAGCTGTCGTATCTCTGTCTTTACCGAGTCGTCGCTGCACGTCACAGTCTTCTGTAGCCTTTTTCTTTCCCTACTTTCACACTCTTTCTCCCACATTCCCAAAATTCTTTCTTGCTCTGCCATATACTCTAACCATGTTGTAGGAATCTTTTTCCTTTCTAAGACCTTCGCTTTTCCCTTTTCCATGGACTGTCGGACTTTCATTAGTTTATTCTTGCTCAAAGTTCCTTCAACAGGAAACCCATGATCCTGCATCCAGTCTAAAACATATTTTACCGAGTCTTCACCATATTTCCTTATCACTCATTATCTGATAGATCGGACCCTCCATATTTATCGGGGGCAGTTTACTGCCCTTGTTTCCCTTTTATTTTCTTTTTTCCCCTCAAAATTCACTTGATCCTTCCAAATGACCACTTCTATTAGTGCGAGACCGAGGGTGAACAGCCGCTTAATTGTCAGTGCACGACCTCATCTGGTTTCAATAGTACGCGTTTTAAATGATCATTTTATCCTTTAAAGAATTCTGCTTACCCGTGCGATGAATCTCCCAGGGTTTTGCTGAGGGATCTCAGCGACACCGAACAAACGGACCACCCGCCTCTCCCTTTCTTCTTCTCAAACCTGGTGAGGTTATTGGGAGATCGGTGACTATGTTCTTGTCCCGAGATGATCGGTCAGCCGGTTGTCCGTCTGGCGGGGCGACGTGAGATCCCGCTTCTGACACCAAATTGTTGTGGATTTCCTTTATCCTTTTAATGGGCTCTTGCCCCAGCAACCTCTGGGGAGAATAATCATCGGACAAATATTAAAGAAAACAGAGAATCTTTAATGCATCTGCAGATGGAGAGACATAAGGCCACACAGAGGTTTGTCTGTGAGGATATGCTCTGCCTCTGAGCTGGAGATAGTGGTTTTTTATAGAACAGTCCGTCGCGTCATACACTATGTTTCCTGCGTCAACTAAGGTGTAATCTTACAAAGGAATGAAGGAAACATCTACGTTAATCACGTTCTGTGCCTCGTGAGTGTCTGTACGCCTGTTGCACTTGTCTTTTGCTGTACCTGGCCGTTCCTGGGATGCGGCAACGGGGAGGCAAGCATAGTAACAGTTGCTATGTGGCCCCATGGAAGGTACGCATGAGAACAATGGTTATGTGTGTCTGCAGTGAGTGAGAAGTTTCATACACACAGACAAGTGGAAAACTACAGAGTACATACGGAGTGCATATGGAGAACATTTTGTACTCCACATACATCACCAACATCCTGCTCAGCTCTCCCCTTCTCAGCCTCCTCCTGCTCAGCTGCACCACTCTCCTCTCAGAGCCTCACCGCAGCCACATCGTGATGACATGACTGGTACGAATGACATTGCGAGGTACTTGGTGCGCCGAGAGCTTGTGAATTCCGGTCTCATCCAGTTCAACGAGCGCCCAGAAAATTATTGGGCATGGAAGTCATCTTTCTTCAACGCCATTGAAGGACTGAACTTAACTGCCAGCGAGGAGCTCGACCTCTTGACAAAGTCGTTAGGAAAAGAGTTCTCAGAGCACGTTACAAGGATTCGCTATGTGCACGTCGCCGACCCTGTAGTGGGCCTACAACATGTCTGGGAACGCCTAGAAGAGTGCTCCCCTGAAGTGATCGAGAGAGCGCTCTTCGAGAGGATAGAGAACTTTCCAAAAATCTCTCAGAAAGACCCCGTAAAGTTGAGGGAACTGGGAGACCTGCTGATGGAGTTAGACTCTGCTAAGTGTGAGGGCTACCTGCCGGGGCTCTCGTACCTGGACACCGCCAGGGGTGTCAACCCGATTGTTGAGAAGCTGCCACAGTCTACAAGAGAGGTGGATAACTAAGGGTTCCCAGTACAAAGAGCAGCACCATGCCCCCCCCCATTCACCTTCTTCGCAGGCTTCCTCTGCAGCGAGGCACACAGAAGAAACGACCCCAGCTTTACTCTCCCTTCAGCTCCCTCGAAAACGTCCAACAAGTCCTCCACAGGGTTCTCAAAACATGAGCGATCAGAAAAGGTATCAAGACACGCCAAAAGGCATGTCTCCACCCACAAGACAGAGGTCTCAACAAACCGCTCAGCTTCTCAGTCACGCAGTTCGAGCAGCATGCCTGGCGACAAAGGGAAACAATGTCCCATCCATCAGAAGCGCCATCCTCTAAAGAAATGTCGGGGTTTTCGAAGCAAGTCTCTTGAGGAGCGCAAAGCCTTTCTGAAAGAGAATGGTGCCTGCTACAGGTGTTGCTCCTCCACAACTCACTTGGCGAAGAACTGTAAGGCAACTTTGAAGTGCAGCGAATGTGAGAGCGATGACCACATAGCGGCGCTCCACCCTGGACCTCCTCCACGGGACAAAAAAGACAAGGACCCCACCTCAGAGCATGGCGGGGAGAGTGAAGAGGAGGCGCCTCCACCAGCAGTCACCTCTAAATGCACAGCACACCCAGACAGAGCTAGTAACGTCTACATCGTCCTGGACGACCAGAGCAACAGATCTCTGGCGAGGTCTGATTTCTTCTACCTCATCCAAATCAGAGGTTCAGACTCACCGTACACCCTGCGTTGCGTACATGTGCAGGAGTCACCGAGACATCAGGAAGAAGAGCCACAGGGTTCTTGGCGGAGTCGTTGGATGGAAAAAACAAGTGTGCTGCTTCCAACACTCATTGAGTGCAACCATATGCCTGACGATCGGTCAGAAATCCCGACCCCAGAAGCTGCACAGCACCACAGCCACCTGAAGTCCATCGCCGTGAACTTGACTTCTCCTCAGGGCTCCAAGCAGTGAAAAGAAAAATGGCATAAAATCAAGAGATTTTGAGAACCAAAGTTTGGCTGCGTCAGTAGTCACGTGACATACTGGATGGAAAAATAGTCTTTGGTTTTAAGTCAGTCAAATACATTGAACCAATGAGGCCCTGATTTCCATTGAATTAAAGTGATTTTAATACATATATAGACCCAAAATATCATAAATACAATTATATCGGGTCCAATCAAATAAAAAACACGCTTTAATTGAATGGCAGCATATGATCACTTTTTACTGTGTGGATGCAAACAGTGAAACTTATGTAACCCCTTTTTCACTGGCGGGTGAAGTAATACTTGGGGTAGTATTGGTCGAGGATCAATGACCACACCGGGTTATAGAACTCAGGTTTAATCGTGGCTCAGTAGGCAGACGTAATAACCATACGTGGTAGTGGTGTAACCATAATAACAGTCCGGGTAGTACATAACACCTAGTGTAGTTCCAGTGGATATACATGGCGTTATATCACTACAACCAGCTGCACTGATGTTTGCTCGGGAGCTACAGACGCCTGTGGATCTGGTCTTTGGCAAGCCGCCAAACCCACCAGTACGAGTGCCGCCGGGCCAGGACTATGTAGACGCACTACAGGACCGGATGGAGGCTCCTCATCAGCAGGCTCCAGAGAATATGGCTTCTGCAGGGGAAAGGCAGAAGAGAGCCTATGATGTACGTTGCCACCGCAAAGAGTACCAGCAGGGGGACAACGTATGGGTGTATAACCCACGGCGAACGAAGGGACGGTCCCCAAAGCTGAACAGCAACTGGGAGGGGCCCTGCCTCATCCTGAAGAGGATCTCAGAGGTCATCTATAGAGTGAAGCTCCACAGCCGCCCTCGGATAGTCATCGCCAAGATCGCCTCGCACCTTACTTAGTACAGACCAGGCTACCGGGGTCCAGGGAGGGGGTAAGGACACTGCTGGATCAAAGCCAACCTCCCTGGATGTCAGCAAGGAGCTACCATTAGAGCATCTTGTTTTGGGCCAGGGAGGGGGCGGGGACACTGGGTTTACAGAGCTGCCCTCCCTGGCCAGGAATGGAAACAGCGGTGACGTCGAAGTCGACGGTGGGGGCTCAGACCCAGCGGATGCAGAGCCGCCCCCGTCATCCATCAGCAGCCCGCGGCAAGGAGCAGCCCGGGATGGGAGAGGTGCTCGGCGGAAGAAACCCTCATGGTGGATGGACCCATCCACATGGGATTTGGGTTAGGCCAACGGGACGTTGGTCTTTCAAGGAAGGAGGCAGTGTGGCGAATTCAACTAGAGTGTTCCTGCTCCAAGTTCATTTGCATGTTACCCACGATGCAACTGAAATGTCGATGTTTTGGTTATGTTGTGGGCTATTGAACACGTTAAAAACGGGCATATCTGTTACAGATAGCGGGGATGCGGTGCAAGGTGATGGGGACGTTACGAGAGAAGTTGATTAGACAACATGCTATTTCCCACCATGAGGGTAAAGAGTAGGCAAATAGATAAGGTCGCTTCTGTGGCCAAGAAAAGGATCAAGCTGAGACCAAAACGAATTTGTGACTGTTATGACTAGCTTGGCTTGCGGTCATTAAAAGCTTGCTTGTTAACTCTGAAAGGTTTGCTGAGAAGTCCATTATTTGACCACGTCAAAATATCATCATGTTAATTTTATGTCAACCCATTTGGCCCCGTTACACTGGGAGGAGCCATTACATATGAAGCCCCTGCCCCCCCCCCCAAAAAAAAACAAACAAAAACAAAACAAAAATAAAAAATGATGTCAGTCATTTATTTGCGACTGTTGTGCGGACTGTGTGTGTTGAGCAGCGACCCCCGGTACACCCTTGTTACAGTCGTTTTTGCTGACCCGGAAGTTGTACTGTCAAGCAAGCGCCACAAACAACGCGCGCGGACAGCCTGGACACGGCAGCACTGGCACATCCTACAAGATTAATAAAGTGTGAGTATTAATCATATACGTTTTGATGCAAGCTGTGCCTTGCCCCTTTAAGGAGAGGGCTTAGTGGGTATTGTGTGTGTGTGGGGGGGGGGTGATGTAGACGCAGCCGTGTGTGTGTGTGTGTGTCTGTGTATTTTCTGTTTGTAGCCGCAGCCGCGGAGACGCTAGTTTGCCGACAGATAGGAAGGTAGCCACCGTTACCAGTGATGATTTGTATGCATCACAGGGAGAGAGGGAGGGAGGGAGGGAGGGAGGGAGGCTGCCGTGTGTTAAATGGGACTGCAGTGCAGTGCAGTGGCCGGCCCGTTCTCCACTGCAGAGTTGGTCCGGACTCTTTATGAAGTTGTTACCAGCTACGAGCCAGGCTAAGCTAAATAGACTAGCGAGACACCCACCAGAGGCTTCCAACTACGGTTCGGAGCCGCGACGCTGGAGAGGTAACAGTACTAGACGTGCTGCTGCACTAGACGTTTTGTTGTTTTGTTGTGTTAAGTTACAAGTAAAGCTGAGCGTCGCTGTGTAAGTTAGCTTTTACCTAATCAACGTTAGCCAACTTGCTAAGTAGGCTGTTGCTCTGCGTGCGCGTTTTCATTTTTGGGGTAGCATGCGGCGATAGCTTTTGTTAAAAAGCATGCTAATTTGCCCTGGGAATCAGTGGAGGCTGATGGAAGTGCCCCATTTGTATCTTAACTGTCATCTTCTTCTCTCTATAGACACTGTGGGACTTGAGCAGGACCCAAACAGACCTCACCTACGATGCAGTCCCAGGTAGACCAGTATAGTATGGTCTATAATAGCAGATCATGATCCAGCTCAAGGTTATTGTAGTTCACTAAAACTGAACTAAAACCAGGTGTGAAAAGAGAAGAAAAAAAAAACATTTCAGTTCACTGAAATAAAAATAAAACTTGACTTTAGAGGAGCAAGAAGATGAAGCGAGTGAAGGCAGAGCCGAAGATCAAATGGTGGAAGTTGAAGAAGGAAAACTGTTGTGTGGAGTTCAGGCAGGGGTTAAGACAGGCACTGGGTGGATAGTGGAGAGTTGCCGGACGGCTGGGCAACCACTGCAGAAATAGTGAGGGAGACAGCTAGGAAGGTACTTGGTGTGTCGGCAGGACAGAGGAAGGAAGACAAGGAGACTTGGTGGTGGAGTGAGGAAGTACAGCAAAGTATACAGAAGAAGAGGTTGGCAAAGAAGAAATGGGATAGTCAGAGAGATGAAGAAAGTAGACAGGAGTACAAGGAGACACAGCTTAAAGCTAAGAGAGGTGGCAAAGGCAAAAGGCGTATGGTGAGTTGTATGACAGGTTAGACACTAAGGAAGGAGAAAAGGACTTGTACCGATTGGCTAGACAGAGGGACCGAGCTGCAAAGGATGTGCAGCAGCTTAGGGTGATGAAGGATAGAGATGGAAATGTGCTGACGAGCGAAGAGAGTGTGCTGAGAAGGTGGAAGGAGTACATTGGGGGGCTGATGAATGAAGAAAATGAGAGAGAGAGAGCAGGTTGGATGATGTGGGGATAGTGAATCAGGAAGTGCAGTGGATTAGCAAGGAGGACGTGAGGGCAGCTATGAAGAGGATGAAGAGTGGCAAGGCAGCTGGTCCTGATGACATACCTGTGGAGGCATGGAGATGTTTAGGAGAGATGGCAGTGGGGTTTTTAACTAGATTGTTTAACTCAATCTTGGAAAGGGAGAGGATGCCTGAGGAGTGGAGAAGAAGCATACCGGTACCGATTTTCAAGAACCAGGGCGATGTGCAGAACTGTAGCAACTACAGAGGTATAAAGTTGATCAGCCACAGCATGAAGATTTCGGAAAGAGTAATCGAAGCTAGGTTAAGAGGAGGAGAGGTGACGATTAGCGAGCGGCAGTATGGTTTCATGCCACGAAATAGCACCACAGATGCGATGTTTGCTTTGAGAGTGTTGGTGGAGAAGTATAGAGAAGGCCAGAAGGAGCTACATTGTGTCTTTGTAGATTTAGAGAACGCATAAGCCAGGGTGCCGAGAGAGGAGATGTGGTATTGTATGAGGAAGCCGGGAGTTGCCGAGAAGTATGTAGGAGTGGTGCAGGATATGCACGTGGAAGTGTGACAGTGGCGAGGTGACAGATGGGTTCAAGGTGGAGGTGGGATTTACATCAAGGATCGGCTCTGAGCCCCTTCTTGTTTGCAATGGTGATGGACAGGTTGACGGATGAGATCAGGCAGGAGTCTCCATGGACGATGATGTTCGCGGATGACATTGTGATCTGTAGCGAGAGTAGGGTGCAGGTGGAGGAGAGCCTGGAGATGTGGAGGTATGCACTGGAGAGAAGAGGAATGAAAGTCAGTAGGAGCAAGACGGAATACCTGTGTGTGAAAGAGAGGGAAGACAGTGGAATGGTCAGGAGTGGAGGTGACGAAGGCATATGACTTTAAATACTTGGGGTCAACAGTCCAAAGTAACGGGGAGTGCAGGAGAGAGGTGAAGAAGAGAGTGCAGGTAGGGCAGAGAAGAGTGTCAGGAGTGATTTGCGACAGAAGGGTGCCAGCAAGAGTTAAAGGGAAGGTTTACAAGATGGTTGTGAGACCAGCTACGTTGTATGGTTTGGAGACAGTGGCACTGACGAAAAGACAGCAGGAGGCGGAGCTGGAGGTGGCAGAGTTGAAGACGCTAAGGTTTTCACTGGGAGTGACGAAGAAGCACAGGATTAGGCACGATTATATTAGAGGGACCGCTCAAGTTGGACGGTTTGGAGACAAAGCAAGAGAGGCAAGATTGAGATGGCTTGGACATGTGTGGAGGAGAGATGCTGAGTATATTGAGGAGAAGGATGCCGATTATGGAGCTGCCAGGGAAGAGAAGAAGAGGAAGGCCAAAGAGGAGGTTTATGGATGTGGTGAGGGAAGACATGCAGGTGGCTGGTGTGACAGAGGAAGACGCAGAAGACAGGAAGAAATGGAAACGGATGATCCGCTGTGGCGACCCCTAACGGGAGCAGCCGAAAGTAGTAGATCTATGTCATATGTACATTATTTACAATTAGTTCATAAGTCATTCATAATTCATGTGTGATTTCGTCATTCCTAGGTTATGTGCCGCTATTTACATGCAGTTATGTAGCCTACAATTATTATTTACATGCAGTCATGTGCAGTTATTTACATATGTTATGTAGTTATGTCATAGACATGTGATAACATTTTATAATTTATGCAATGTTTATTGAAACATTCTTTCTCTGTATTGCCCCCCTATACAGTTTTACAAAAAGGTTTGAATTCTCAAAGTTCTTCAGTAAAGTTCCTCAACTTGGACTGGGACTCTGTATTTCTTTGGGATTCTTCATGTTGGCTATCTGTCCGCCTGTCTATACATGGACACAAATACGTAGGACAGAATAGGCGGTCTTCTCGTTCCCCCCCGCCATTTAAAGAAAAAAAAATTGTGTGTCTTTTTCTATCTTATCCCTCAAGGGTTAAAACCTCAACTAGGGCTTCTTGTTACCTTTCCAGGGTTCAAGTCACAACTAGGGTTACCTGGCAGAATTCGGGTTTAAGGTTAAGATTGGGGTTAAGCCAGGGGAAAGGGTACCCCCCCATCCGGCCACTCGTCAGGCGCTGGCATAATAGGTGTACGTTATGTACAGTAGATTTGATGATTGTATGACCGCCTGGCCAGCAGGTGGAGCCATGGAGGCACCAATCTCAGTAATATGAGGCGCATAGATGACGTCATCATGCAGCGCAGGCGATTCTGAACGGTGGAAATAAACGAAGCACATGGTTGCATGGAGTTGAGCTCCCGAAAAATACAAGAGTTAATTAAATGCGATAAAGTGGAAACGGTTAATTTAAATGCGATAAAGTGGAAACGTTGTAGAACCAGCATCATCACAGCTCAGTACTGCACGTGTACAGCACGTGTACAGCCAGTGTATGGTCCCACAGCTGTGGTCAGCATCACGTCATTCAGCACGCTGTTGTTCAGCAAGCTGTGTGTACAGCTAGCCGTGTATCAGTCAACCAAACGACCAGCTTATGTTAGCTCATGTACAGTTTGGAAACAGCTAATGTTATCTTGTGTACAGGAGGAAATACATTGTCAACGAACATTTGTGTCATCTCGTCATTTATGGGTGGCGTTCACAACGCCGCTAAATCTCAACAATTGCGACAGATAGTAAATCTGTGTCAGTCCAAACGTTTGTAGTTCAAACGTTTACAATAGGTTAGAAATTTAAATCTGCATTCCCAAATAAATTGGAATTAACCTTGTACACTGTCCATCAAACAAGATGTTTAGATGGCGGCCACAGTCCCCCACCAACGAAAGTCGCGCGACGTTTCGGTTTTATGGAACCTTCTTCAAGCGAGGGCTTAGACTTTTCACGACCGGGCGGCATCTCGGTGGCCTTCTAAGGCTCGTAAAAATCAAATTAACAATCGAAAAAATAGCCAACATTAATCCAACTCACCGAACAGCGGGCGACGTAGCTCTGTGCCCGACTCCGACGAAAAGAGAGAATGAGGCTCCGCCTCTAAATATATACTGGGAAATATGACACCACTTCCGGTAGATGACAAGCTCTCCGGAAAAGGCGGCCCCCCACGCCGTTGTCACGGGAAACGTGACGCGACATCCGGCAAACGAGCGCCCTCCCCATAGACGGAAAAAAACAGAAAGGGGGAGAAAAAAAGAAAAAAGGGGACAGGGTTATTTTTCCAGAGACGGGTTAGGGTTATAGGACCGTGTGTCCGAGGAAAGTGACGTGTTGTTGACAAAATTGGAGTTTGGAGAGACTAGCTTGGTGACCTTCTTGTGCCAGATGGCGTAAGAGAGAGACCGAGTCACGGCTGCACTGCGTTGTGGTGGGGGCACAAAGCAGGAGGTCGTCGACGTACTGCCATAGGGTTGAGCCGCGCGTCAGCGTAAGTGTGCTAAGGCTGTCTCGAAGTGCCCCGTTGTAGATCGTGGGGCTTTCACAATAGCCCTGACACAGCCTTGTCCATGTGTAAGGCCGACCGTCAAATAGGAAGGCAAACCAGAACAGGGACGCTGAAGAAAGCGTTGGCAAGGTCCACAACGGTAAACCGCCGTGCAGAAGGGGGAACCTGAGACATAAGGGTGTAGGGATTGGGGACGCAGGGCGTGCGGGCCCTGACAGCTGCATTTACTGCCTGAAGGTCTTGAACGAACCTCCATTCAGTGGGCTGTCCGGGTGGGCGTATCTTCTTCGCGGGGAAGATGGGAGTGGAAACCGGGGAGGTGGGGCAAGGGACAATTATGCCCTTGACACGCAAGGCATTGAATACAGGGCAGATGCCATTAACCGCTTCCGGTTTCAAAGGGTACTGAGGTTGGTGGGGACGGAAGTCGGATTTCGGGGTAATGATGACGGGCTCACAATTACGTATGAGACCTACATCCTATTTCCTGTCAGCCCAAAGATGGGAGGGGATGTTGTGAAGCTGCGGAGCAAGTGCAGTGTGTGTGTGTGTGTGTGTGCATTTGTGTGTATGGGCCTCAGTCACTGACGGTGAGGGGGCGGAAAGAGCCAACATTCGTGGCGTCACAGCAACGGTGGCGCTGACGTCTACCCGGTATAATTTTAGTGAGGGGGACCAGTCGCGTGAAGAGTCGGCGGGAAGCCAATCTGACGCCAGAGAAGCTTGTCGCGCGAGTGGACCCGTATCTGTCCACTGGGAACCCCGTGGTTTTACCAAGGAGACGTGCGGGACCGAGTCATCAACCGAAAACAACGCAGTTTGGTCGGTGTCTAATGTACACGTGACATGAGCGGTGCAGTGTAGGTTGTCCGCTGTCATGTAGGTCAATGCGTCCCCTGTTGTGGTATGTGAGCAAGGGAGCAGAGCCACTGTGTGTATTGGGAGGCGGTAGGAGCCCACATGTAGACCCGTAGAGGGAGGGCGGGGTTATGTGTATGCAAAAAAATATTCGCTGCTGGTAACGAAGTGATGTACAGCCCTGATGAGGTGGAAACAACAGAGATGCCCAGTTGGATCATGCCATCTCCATCCAGCAAATTAAATGGGCAGTTATCAGAAATTAAAACAGGCAATTTTGTTGATGAGCTGTCATCCAGGCAAACAAGCGCACAGGAATGGATAATGGCTCCGTGACACACGTACCACTCGCAACAGTGGAGAGGACCGTTTGGCCGCTCCGTGTTAACCGTGGCCGGCCGATAGGCGGTTCTCACCACCGTTCGTGTGGCTCCCGTGTCTAACAAGAAAGGCAGCTCAGCATTTGCAAGACGCAAGGTTATCATTGGCAGTTTTCGGAAAGCTAGCTCATGAGATACATACTGTCCAACTGGGGAAGCTAACAGCAAAGCAGAGTCTTCATTGCAAATCAGTGTATTTGGTTGTGTCTGTGCATTCATACGACCTGATGTGGCAGCAGATGTGTCCAGGACCCCCACCTCCTCCTCCCGTGTCGCCTGTCAGTCCGAACCCCGGTATGAGCCTCCCCGTGGGGCCCACTGGTTGTGAGGTCCGTTGTTCCATCCTCGGCCTCTTCCGCGCCTTTGGTTGATGCCCTTGACGGAGTGGACAGTCTTCAGCCCAGTGACCGGGCTTGCCACATGTGAAGCAGCAGTCGTCACCCGGTTGGGGGCCGCTGGGCTGGGCGTGTTGTCACGGGTTCTGACATCGTGAACGGTCCCCGGGTCTGTCCTGTTGCACAGGTTAGTAGGGTGAAGGAAGCCACTGCGGCACCATGGAGGAGAGAGAGAGAGGTGTGATGTTTGTCCTGAGCCTGACTTGCCTTCTGTTCTTCTTCCTTTTTCTGCATTTGATCGTGGGCATGATCAGCATGTCTCAGCAAGTCTTCCAGTCGTCTCTTTCCGTATCCTACGCAGTGTGTTTCTATGGCTTTCCTAACTCCGTCCTGCAGGCCGGTCAGGAAATGTTTGCAGAGGTGAGTGTTGTGGTTACACCGCCCCGAGCTGCCTCCCCGGCACGTTCAAGCCACTCCCCCAGCTCGGACGTGCCGGAAACATCCGAGCGCTCGGCTCGCGCTCTGAGGAGACGAGCGCTGCACTGCACCAGGTGTTTGCCATCATCCATCAGGCACACCTGTGGCATTCAGGCAGCCTTCTACAAGAAGCCTCCCAGAACGTCTCTCTGTGCTTCGACGTACTGAACCCTGAGGTAAAGTTCTGACAAGCCCTCCAGCGTTCCTTGCATTCTGTTTATTCCCCAGTGTCTTATCTTCGTGTCTCTGTTTCCTCCCAAGACTCTCCCTCCGCGATTTCCACGGCTCCCCGCGTCTCCCTCGTCCCCAGCGACCTTCACGTTTTCTCCCCGGACCTCTCCTGCGATCTCCCCCCTTGTCCCTCTATCTGTACCCCTCCCTTCGGACTCGACTTCCCGGATCTCGGACCTGGACTTTCTCGGACAACCCCTCTTGGATCACGGACTGGACTTTCTTGCCAGGTACACGCACATTTTTTCAACACCTCCTGGTCATTTACATACCGCACCACACATAGGCTAAAAACACTCACGCATAGTTATACAGGCAAACCACGGGACACCACACATAGTTTATTCACACATCCCACTAACAGAACGCCTTTTTCACCATACATTTCTCTCCCACAATAAAACCCCCCTTTGTAGATTTAGAAGTCATCTCGTGTCTGTCTGTCTTGGGTTTCGCCATACGGGTCAGGTTCTGGTGCGCGAGCACAACAGAACATCGGAGCCATTATGGACCCAGGCAAACCCAAGGAGCGGACGGTCCCTGTGACGCCCCAGAGCCCCGTCCCCCTAGAGGCAGTAGTAAGAAGTCACAGTTGCCAACTTGCCTCTCTCCGCTCAGAGCTTACTACTGCCTTCACCCGTGTCACCGGAGAGGTCAGCGATCTTCAGTCCGGCTCCCAGGCCGCGACGAGCGCGTTAGATGCCCTCACCGCGCAGATCGCTGCACTCTCCACAGCGGTCTCCAGGATGAGTGACCACCCTGCCCTGGCCTCGGTCTCTGCCCCCAGCTCGGCCTTCGGTTTCCCCGTTCCTGGTCCCGACGTTCCCCCTCCTCCGAGTCAACCCCCACTGGACCCCCGGTGCGAGCCTAACCTCCCCTGCCCGAAGGCCTTCGGTGGGGAGTTCGAGCTGTGCAGGGGTTTCCTTGGTCAGTGTGAGCTCCTGTTCAAACACCAGCCAGCCAGGTATAGGACAGGAGAGACCAAGGTAGCCCTTGTCATGTCCCTCCTCACCGGCAAAGCCCTCAGCTGGGCCATAGCGGCGGTAGGCCATACTGAGCAGCTCGCCTCGGACTATTGTGCCTTCCGCCGCGAGTTCAATCTGGTGTTCGACCACCCAGCTGACGGGCAGGACGCTGCCGGCCGCCTCCATTCCATCCAACAGGGAGCCAGGTCGGTGGCAGATTATTCCTTGGAGGTAAGGATACTCGCGGCAGACAGTGGGTGGGATGACACTGCGCTCAAGAGCGCGTACAGGAGGGGGCTGAGCGACCCCATCAAAGATCTCATCGTTCGGGACCGCCCTGCCTTCTTCAACGAGCTCGTCACCCTCGCCCTCCAGATGGACGAACGGCTGCGGGAGCGGCGCCAGGAACGCGCCCCGCGCGCTGGCCCCTCCCATAGACCAACCCCCGTCCGTTCTACCGGTGCCTTCCCTGGGTCAGCGTCCCGTGGGCTCTCTCCACCCTCACACTCCCCCTCGCAACCCTGGGTGGCTTCTGGATCCAGGCCGGAGGAGGAGCCCATGCAGTTGGGTCGGTCACGGCTCCCGCTGGAGGTTAGGGAGCAGAGGATGAGTGGCCACCTCTGCCTCTACTGCGGGAGGTCGGGCCACTACATCAAGGCCTGCCCGACTCACCCAAAAAGACCCGGCTCACTAGTGAGGGGTGTCCTAGTGAGCCTGACGACCCTTCCTCAGCCCCAGGGTTCACATTAATTTAGAACATGCAACTTATTTGGTGATATTTCTGAATTAAGTTTACTGCCCATCTTTCTCCCTCACCCCACATTCCCTCCATTCCCTCCCTCTATTCCCTCCCTCCATTCCCTCCCCCCTCCATCCCCCCCCTCCATTCCTCCCTCCATTCCCCCCTCCATTCCCCCCTCCCTCCATTCCCTCCCCCCTCCATTCCCCCCTCCATTTCCCCCTCTATCCCCCCCTCCACTCCCTCCCCCCTCCATCCCCCCTCCATTCCCTCCCCCTCCATCCCCCCTCCATTCCCTCCCCCCTCCCTCTCCCCCTCCATTCCCTCCCCCCTCCATTCCCCCCTCCATTCCCTCCCCCCTCCATCCCCCCCTCCATTCCCTCCCTCCATCCCCCCTCCATTCCCCCCCTCCATCCCCCCCTCCATTCCCTCCCCCCTCCATTCCCCCCTCCATTCCCTCCCCCCTCCATTCCCCCCCTCCATTCCCCCCTCCATTCCTCCCTCCATTCCCCCCTCCATTCCTCCCTCCATTCCCTCCCCCCTCCATTCCCCCCTCCATTCCCTCCCCCCTCCATCCCCCCCTCCATCCCTCCCTCCATTCCCTCCCCCCTCCATCCCCCCCTCCATTCCCTCCCCCCTCTATTCCTCCCTCCATTCCCTCCTCCTTCCATTCCCCCCTCCATTCCCCCCTCCATTCCTCCCTCCATTCCCTCCCCCCTCCATCCCCCCCTCCATTCCTCCCTCCATCCCCCCCTCCATTCCCCCCTCCATTCCCCCCCTCCATTCCCCCCTCCATCCCCCCCTCCATTTCCTCCCCCCTCTATTCCCCCCTCCATTCCCTCCTCCTTCCATTCCCCCCTCCATTCCCCCCTCCATTCCTCCCTGCATCCCCCCCTCCATTCCCTCCCCCCTCCATCCCCCCCTCCATTCCTCCCTCCATCCCCCCCTCCATTCCCCCCTCCATTCCCTCCCCCCTCCATTCCCCCCTCCATCCACCCCTCCATTCCCTCCCCCCTCCATCCCCCCCTCCATCCCCCCTCCATTCCCCCCCTCCATTACCCCCTCCATCACCCCCCTCCATTCCCCCCCTTCATTCCTCCCTCCATCCCCCCCTCCATTCCCCCCTCCATCCCTCCCTCCATTCCCTCCCCCCTCCATTCCCCCTCCATTCCCTCCCCCCTCCATCTCCCCCTCCATCCCTCCCTCCATTCCCTCCCCCCTCCATCCCCCCCTCCATTCCCTCCCCCCTCTATTCCCCCCTCCATTCCCTCCTCCTTCCATTCCCCCCTCCATTCCCCCCTCCATTCCTCCCTCCATCCCCCCCTCCATCCCCCCCTCCATTCCCCCCTCCATTCCTCCCTCCATTCCTCCCTCCATCCCCCCCTCCATTCCCCCTTCCATTCCTCCCTCCATCCCCCCTCCATTCCCCCCTCCATTCCCCCCCTCCATTCCCTCCCCCCTCCATCCCCCCCTTCATTCCCCCCTCCATTCCTCCCTCCATCCCCCCCTCCATTCCCTTCCCCTCCATCCCCCCCTCCAGTCCCCCCTCCATCCCCCCCTCCATTCCCTCCTCCTTCCATTCCCCCCTCCATTCCTCCCTCCATCCGCCCCCTCCATTCCCCCCTCCATTCCCTCCCTCCATTCCCCCCTCCATTCCCTCCCTCCATTCCTCCCTCCATCCCCCCCTCCATTCCCTCCTGGATTTGACGAAAAGAAGCCGTATGAAAACTGGAAAAATTAAGTGGAAATATGGAGACGGGTGACGAACTTGGACAAGAAAAAGCAAGCGTTGGCTGTGGCTCTATCGTTGACAGGTAGAGCGAGGGATACTGCTTTAGGAATAAATGTGGATGATCTAAATAAGGATGATGGAATGACCACTTTGATTGGGGAACTTGACAAGATTTTTTTGAGAGAAGAGAAGGAACGGGCTTACGAAGCCTATTCTGAGTTTGATCGAATATCGAGGGAAAATGGCGTCTCGATGGTGGACTTTATTGTTGATTTTGAACAGAAATACAACAGGATCTGTAAATTCGAGATGGTTCTGCCCGACGCTGTTTTGGCGTTTAAACTACTGGATACAGCAAGTCTTGATGTGAAAGACAAGCAACTGGCATTGACTGCATGTGGTAAGCACACTTTTGATTATATGAAGTCAGCACTGAAACGCATATTCGGAGAAAAACATGAGCAGAAGGCGGGAGCCATTAACGTGAGTCAGGATGCAGCCTACTACACAGATCAAAGAAAACCGCACCCACGAACCCAAAGTGTGCAAGCTAGAGGACCACTCGCAGGCACAAATCCACTTGACAAGTACGGAAGACGAACAAAGTGTGGGATTTGTCAAAGCACATTCCACTGGGTGAAAGATTGCCCACATAAGAAAGAACACGTAAAGATAACAGAAGAAAATAAATGCACAGAAGAACCTGATGAGTGTAATATAACGCTGTTTTCTAAGGAATCGGATACGGAAATATTCATGGTTGAGGCTCTGGGATCAGCTGTCATTGACACGGCATGCACAAGGACTGTCTGTGGTGAAAAATGGCTGAATAACTATGTAGGGGGACTAAATGAGAAAGAAGTACAGAAAATAGTTAACACAGAGAGTAGCAAGCCTTTCAAGTTTGGGGATGGGCGAGTTGTACATTCGACAAAAAAGGTCAAGATACCAGCCAAGATAGGAGAAACAAAATGCTGTAGACACAGAAGTGGTCCCATCTGACATCCCTTTACTGCTGAGTAAAACGTCGCTAAAGAGAGCAGGAGCTGTGCTGAACTTGGAGAACGATACAGCAATAATGTTTCGGCAACCGATAGCTCTGAAGATGACCTCCTTAGGATACTACTGTCTGAACATAATGGATAATGAGTCACCATGCGATACATATGAGAATGTGGTCCTGGCCATCACAGAGAATATGACTAAGGAACAAAAACACAAAGCTTTACTGAAACTTCACAAGCAATTCGGACATGCATCAGTTGACAAACTGAAGAAGCTGCTGATAAGTGCTGGAAACTCTGATAACGAGAGCACTGCTATTCTAGAGGAGATAGTAGGAAAATGTGAGATTTGTCTTAAGTACAGCAAGCCTAAGCCTAAGCCCAAGCCTGCTGTTGGGTCTGCCCATGGCCTCCCGATACAATGAGACTGTGGCAGTAGATTTACATGAGCTAGAACCGAATGTGTGGTACCTGCACATTATCGATCACTTCACACGCTTCAGTGCGGGTGGCATTGTGACCTCAAAGAAACCAAGTGTGATAGTGAAATGCTTTGGACATTCCTGGATCAGTGTCCATGGTCCACCGGAGCGTCTCTTCAGCGACAACGGTGGCGAGTTCAACAACGAGGAAATAAGAGACATGGCAGAGAACTTCAACATCGAGATAAAGATGACTGCTGGCTATAGTCCATGGAGCAATGGCTTGCTGGAACGCCATAACCAAATGCTCAGAGATAATACTGAAGGTAAAACTTGACAACGGAGTTGACTGGAAAACTGCACTGGATTGGGCACTCATGGCAAAGAACACAGTGCAGAACGTACATGGCTTCAGCCCACATCAGCTGGTGTTTGGACAGAATCCGAACCTTCCCTCTGTGTTAGTGGATCAGCCACCTGCTTTGGAGGGAACTACTATGAGTGCATGGGTGGGACAGCACATAACAGCATTACATGCAGTAAGGAAAGCTTTCATAGAGGCAGAGTGCTCAGAGAGAATCAGAAGAGCTCTACGAAAGCAACTTCGTCAAACAGATGAGAAGTATGAAACTGGGGACAAGGTGTTCTACAAAAGGACAGACTGTGTTGAGTGGAAAGGTCCTGGAGTCGTGATACGACAAGATGGGGTGGTGATCTTTGTACACCATGGTGGGACCTATGTCAGGGTTCATCATTCTAGGTTGCAGAAGGTTGATAAGAGTGAAGTAGGTGCTAGTGAGGGTCTAGAGCACCCTGGGGAGAATGTTACTGAGGGCAATATGAAAGTACCTGTTACTGATAGTGATGTGGATGTTGATAACAATGACAGTGGGAACATACCTGGTACTGATTGTGACATAGATGTTGATATGAACAATGACGGTGAGGCTGGGGGTGTTACAGACAATGATACAGATGTCACTGAGGGTAACAATCATAAGGATAATCAACAGACAGGCATAAGGGTAGCAGCCTCCCTAGGGCTGAAAACAGGTCAAACAATCAGCTTTGTGGATAATGTAACAGATGCGTCTCACAGAGCTAAAGTGATGGGACGAGCAGGAAAGGCTACAGGAAATAACAGAAACTGGTACTGCCTACAGTACTTAGAACTATCTGACATCGCTGGTACTATGGGGTCAGCTGATCTTACTAAGGTAGACAATCTTCAGGTTAATCCACTGGATAGTGTAGAACTATGCTCTGATATGCAGGAAAATGATGTATTAGTCACAGGTGGTGTTTCATTTGATAAGGCTAAACTAGATGAAATAAGTAGCTGGAAGAATGATGGGGTGTTTGAGAAGGTAAAAGATATGGGTCAAAGGCATGTGTCCACTAGACGGGTGTGCACACTGAAAGAAACCCCTGATGGTGTAATACCCAAAGCGCGTCTTGTGGCTAGAGGTTTTGAAGAATTCAACACTAAATATCTATAGAAGGACTCACCTACATGCTCATCAGAGTCCCTCAGACTACTCATGTCAGGTCTATGTCAGAATAAGTGGCATCAAATAACTTATCCAGAACAAAAGGATTCATCGTATTCTGTGGTCAGCTACAAAAGAACAGCTGGCAGACTGTCTGACCAAAAAGGGAGCCTCTTCCCTGGTATTACTTAAGGCACTGAATAATGGACAATGGAAGCTAGATGACTGAGTCTGACTGTTGATAACTGAGCATGAGCTCATTAAAAATTAATAATTAAAAATTATTGTTGCATACATTGATGCAACTGAGTTGCAACCTGTTGTTGTTTCTACTTGTTTCTGTTCTGTGTAAATGTGTATGAGTTGTCTGTTGTCAGCATATACATTAAGTTTTGCTAATGTTGTCACTTATTGCAAAGCAGTCCCTTCTCCCGTGGTTTTATTCATGATGTCATCAGCGATTAGTCAATGTCGACTTGACTTTCATCACAAAACAGCTAACTTCAAAAACTCTTAAGTCATACAACCCCTAACACACACACAAAGTTGCACACACAAACATGCCCGTCCATCCATCCATCCTTTCCCCCACCTACCTTAGCGTCATGCTCCTGCAGGTGTGTTCCACTGGCGTGCAGGTAGTTAAAGAGGTCCTCAGAGGGCAGTGGTCTCTCCAGCATCAGGATCAACTCTTGCTCCACTTCAAACCTTTCATGCAGGGTCACTGCTGCACTCTTCCCCATCACTCCTGGGTGACCTGCAAGCAGCAGAAGCCCCAGTTCCAGGGGAAACCCAAACTTTTACCCATCTCGAGTCTGACAGAGACAAAGAGTTACAATGAGGTTGCTGAGAACCGCCTCAGGTTAAGGATTTTAACAAAAACCCAAGTCAACTTACCTTTATAAGGATTAATTAAAGAACAATGAGAGATAGAGATGTTTTGATTTTAACTATGCAGTTAATGCACTGGGCACTACTGCTTCTGATAAAAAACTAAAAAGTTTCAAAAGATACTGACATTTCAAGAGCTTTTGGGGACAAAAACAATGTCACCATTGTGAAGGTGTCCACCTTTTCTTTGGGAATTTGTAAGGCCACCTTCAGGACAGACACACACAACACCTGTAGTTAAATTATATGCTTTACACTTCTGGTCAAATCTGAATGTCCGACACCTTTTATAAGAGAACACAAGCCGTTTTCTGTACAATCGCTACGTATTTCGTATGCGTAAGGTCACCGAATGTTTGTAATACTCCCACGTGTATTACAAAAAGACTTGAAATGGGCCATTTGAGACTACTGACATTATGTAGACCAGTGACAGACCTTAGTCGGTATGCAGATATTGGATCGTCGACAGCAGAATGGTCACCAGAAACTACAAAGTTATTTTCCTGCAGCTGCACTGCTTTCACACTGCCCAAAAAAACCCGCTAACATGCGCCAATTTACACTGACCAAAGGCGGACATGAGCGGGGTTTTGCCAGTGTGAAAGCAGTAACATGTCCATTTACATTACTGCCACGTGGTAATTAATCAGAGCCTCTGAATAGCACAAAGCCTTTGCATACCAACACGGCCGAATGGGTCTCCATGTTAACTGTTCCAATAGATTTGATCATTCTTCCAACGCATGCCAGGCTAACCACATGCATACAAACCGCTTGTCACTCAACAAGTCAAACAGACTGACGAATGGATGACGTTGCTGACTAGTGAGCCGCTATTGCAGCAGTGTCGTCAACCAGCACTTGCCCCCATCAGCGTTACCGTTGGCCTAACATGACATTTAACATCCTGGGACTTCACAACTATATTATTCATAACTGCCTGGTTTACTACTAACAAAAGACGTGGGATGAGTATTAATCTTAACAATACGACTGGCTATTTCTCGCAAATTCACTGATTACACTGCGGCCGTCACCACGTGACACGTTTTCCTGCGTAGTGGCTGCTTAGCTCGCTCACATACTCAAAACTCTTTTCCAAACACGAGGCGAAACAAAGAACAGCTCAACACCACATTAGCCAACATCTTACACAATGTGTTAATTACCTCGTCTACTGTATCTGTGGCGAACAAATCCATATTGTACGTGGTCAAAATATGCTTAGTTTCTTTCGTTCGTAAA
This sequence comes from Lampris incognitus, assembly GCF_029633865.1. NCBI lineage: Eukaryota > Metazoa > Chordata > Actinopteri > Lampriformes > Lampridae > Lampris > Lampris incognitus. The sequence goes on from NW_026611473.1 coordinate 198,570, forward strand.
ACGCGCTTACCGAAATAGAAGCCATTTTGTAGATGGTCCCAGGCACGTTCGCAAGCCCCCCCCCCCCCCACACACACACACACACACACACACACGGGACGTCATTTTAAAGGCCCAGTTGTCCTCCATATGGGAACAGGTCTGAATACAGCGGCATGTACAGTATGAGAGATATGAGCAAAAACGCCATGTCGACTCAAATGAACCGCTGGGTCTCAATGACACAGTAGCTCGCTCAACGGTAAAATGGCTGCCGCAGCCTGTGTGGCACATAACGCGCGGAACATGGCGCCATGCTTGCAGGACAAAAGACAGGTTTTGACCAGTGTCTCTGGCCAGCCCCTCGCTCACAAACCTAACGTTACGTTTCCCAAGTTAAGTGGCGAAGACACGTTCAAGTCGGCGACATTAAAAAAAAACAGCCATTTTAGCTATCCACATACACACAAGTTGTCTTCACTCCAGTTGGTAACCCGTGTTAAGGCCGGCATTAGCTGCTAAGTAGGCGTTATAACCTGATATAAGAAAAAATATGTCCCACAGAATACCACACAAAACAGCTTGCATTGACTTATGTGCACATTACATTAAGTCGCAACGTTATTTCTCAATCAGCAATATTCGGAAACTTTACATCTGGATAAAAATAAAGTTACCTCCTGTCACGACCTCCTAACGAAACGCAGCGGACACGGGCTCGTCACAACATGGCGGCGATCAGGATAATGACCTCCCATCACCCCACGCGTGCGTCCCGCCCCTAAAGCGCCCGCCAATTATATTCAATTTTTAAAAACAGTATTTTATTTCAAATTGTTTATGTGATGAAAGAATACTGTTTCACTTCTTCGTTTTCACATCTAGGCAAATATTACGTGTTATATGGGTCCAAATTAAGTTACCTGAATCTGATCCATCCATTTCCCAAACCGCCTATCCTGCTCTGAGGTGGCGGGGATGCTGGAGCCTATCCCAGCAGTCACTCTGACCTTTCAGGCTAAACACGATTTCATTTCAATTCCATTTAGCTGCAGTTAATTGCGATTACATGCGCTTGACCCATGCCAAACTCGGAATGACACAACTGAATCAGGTGTGTATATATACACTCACTGGCCACTTTATTAGGTACACCTTGCTAGTACCGGGTTGGACCCCCTTTTGCCTTCAGAACTGCCTTAATCCTTCGTGGCATAGATTCAACAAGGTACCGGAAACATTCCTCAGAGAGTTTGGTCCATATTGTCATGATAGCATCACGCAGTTGCTGCAGATTTGTCGGCTGCACATCCATGATGCGACTCTCCCGGTCCACCACACCCCAAAGGTGCTCTATTGGATTGAGATCTGGTGACTGTGGAGGCCATTTGAGTACAGTGAACTCATTGTCATGTTCAAGAAACCAGTCTGAGATGATTCGAGCTTTATGACATGGCGCGTTATCCTGCTGGAAGTAGCCATCAGAAGATGGGAACACTGTGGTCATAAAGGGATGGACATGGTCAGCAACAATACTCAGGTAGGCTGTGGCGTTGACACGATGCTCAATTGGTACTAAGGGGCCCAAAGTGTGCCAAGAAAATATCCCCCACACCAATTACACCACCACCACCAGCCTGAAGCGTTGATACAAGGCAGGATGGATCCATGCTTTCATGTTGTTGACGCCAAATTCTGACCCTACCATCCGAATGTCGCAGCAGAAATTGAGACTCATCAGACCAGGCAACGTTTTTCCAATATTCTATTGTCCAATTTTGATGAGCCTGTGCGAATTGTAGCCTCAGTTTCCTGTTCCTAGCTGACGGGAGTGGCACCCGGTGTGGTCTTCTGCTGCTGTAGCCCATCTGCCTCAAGGTTCGACGTGTTGTGCGTTCAGAGATGCTCTTCTGCATACCTCGGTTGTAATGAGTGGTTATTTGAGTTACTGTTGCCTTTCTATCAGCTCGAACCAGTCTGGCCATTCTCCTCTGACCTCTGGCATCAACAAGGCATTTTTGCCCACAGAACTGCCGCTCACTGGATATTTTCTCTTTTTCGGACCAGTCTCTGTAAACCCTAGAGATGGTTGTGCGTGAAAATCCCAGTAGATCAGCAGTTTCTGAAATACTCAGACCAGCCCGTCTGGCACCAACAACCATGCCACGTTCAAAGTCACTTAAATCACCTTTCTTCCCCATTCTGATGCTCGGTTTAAACTGCAGCAGATTGACTTGACCATGTCTACATGCCTAAATGCATTGAGTTGCATTGAGTTGCTGCCATGTGATTGGCTGATTAGAAATTTGCATTAATGAGCAGCTGGACAGGTGTGCCTAATAAGGTGGCCGGTGAGTGTATATTGTAGCGAATTCGGGGGTCAACGCAACCACAGGAACTGCCGCGGCCGGGAAGCGAACCCGTATCGCCCGCACCGCAGGAGACATCGCTAACCGCTAGACTACAGGGTCAGACCCGCGAGCCAGCGGCCAGCGTGTCTTCTTATCCATGCACGTTACAATATTCTGATTTTGGGTGGTGATGGATGAGACGCCAGTCAAAGCAGAAAAAATATTTTAAAGTTGAGACTTAACATTTCTGTGTGGTTCACACTTTACAGAACATGTGAGGGCCAGTTAATATAAGATGTCGGCCCACAGTCGGCCCACGTGTTATGCACCATTACAGTGCCACCATTGCCAGACTTGGCCCGCCTTCGGTGAAAACACCACTTGTCGATGGTTTAAGGGCACATTTCGGCCAGAGTCGTCAGCTATGTGGGAGGTGATTCTGGATGTATTCAAGAGCTTTTGTGGATTAAAGTGTTGTTGAAGTGTGATCATTATAGAATAATTCATTACCCAAACCGCTCATCCTGCTGTCAGGGTCGCGGGGATACTGGAGTCTATCCCAGCTGTCATTGGGCGGCAGGCAGGGAGACACCCTGGACATGCCGCCATGCCATCATAGGGCAGGAATATTAGTCTAACTGTTCTAATATCAGCTGTTCCACCATGGTTACTACCTCAACCAGCAGTAGATTTCTCTATATTGGATGGTTTACACTCAAAAAGAAACACGGTCAATGTGCAGGCTTATGTGGACACTGTTATAAATAAAATATATGAACACTATTTACGTTAATACTAATTAGGATATTGTAATATATCCATACTCCCGCTAAGAGGCGCTGCTGTTTTCAGGAGTTTCCGGGCTGTGGAGTTCTCTCATGGATGTATTAAAGTATTATAGTTCTACTATAATACTTCCTTGGGTTCTCTTTTTTTTTTGTGAAGATTTTTTTTTAACAATTTCAAACTTACAAACAACATGGCAATAACATTTCCATGTTCGCACAATAGGACCTGGTGCATACAAAGGAAAGATTGAAAAAAATAAAACAAACGAGAGGTTGAAATAACATCAATATTAAATACATAAAATTAAACAGGGCTAGGGCTTTTTGGTTAATTATATTCTTCTATTATACTAAAAAGTTTTACTGCATTTTTTATTTTCATGACTTTAAGGGCCTTTGTATAAGCAAGAAACTCTCTGCGAAATACACAAAAGTCAGGTTTCACTTTCACATATTTTGATTTGTGTTTATAACATTTCCCGAAAATAAGAACGTCGTTGACTAAAAAGTCATCGTTGCTATTGTCCATGGCAAGTCAATAAACAATGTCCTTCCGAGAAAAGTTTTCCAGTTGGAAAACCCTTGGGTAAAGCCAGTCATGTACATCAAGCCATAAAGTTTCATAATTCACACATTGGAAAAATAAATGATCAGTCGTTTGAGCATCATCACAAAATACACAATTATTGGTTTCAATTCCAAATCGCTGTCGTAACAATTCACTGGCTGGATACACTCCATTTAAAAATTTAAAATGGATTTCCTTTGCTTTGGGATTTATGGGGAATTTAAGATATTTAGTTAGTAACATGTGAATAGTTCTTTGAGTAGACTTGTGAAATTGAGTTTCTGTAAGATACTATAGAGTTTGAAATGTTATTAAACATATTTATAATTGTTTTATTTGGGAATCTGACTTCATTAAAATCACAGCCTCCAACTAAAAGTTGTGGGAGACAAGGGGTGATAGAGTAGAATATGTTAAAATTCCTTTGATTAATAGATTTAGGGATTGCTTTAGTTATAGATTTAAATACGTAACGGTTTCCAATTAAATCATATTTAAGGCAGAAACTCTCAAACGATATGATACAGCCACTACTATCAACTACGTAATTGGGTCACTGACCAAAAACCTTTCACCATCCAGTCCTTGTTATAAAATGATTTCTTTTTAACCATAATATATCTATTATTCCATAATGGTGTATTATGTGGGGTGAAATTGCGATTGTATAAGAGTTTCTAATATAAAAAGACCTGCTGGTGAACAAGGGAAAATTCAATCGGGAGTCTTTGAATACTGAAGTCACATTTAAGTAACAATTCTATACTTCCCAACTTCTTAACTGTTTCTCTGGGAAAATGGAACCAAAAGCTATTGTTGTTCAGAAAAGACTTTAGCCAATTGATTTTCAACGTTCCATTTACAAAATCAAAACCGATAGCTTGTAGGCCTCCATCTTTAAAATCTCTGCTCTCTTAACTTAGTGGATTTTCATTTTCCAAAGATAATCAAAACTGACCTGATAGATCTTTTTAATAGCTCTACTTGGAATAGCCATCGAGTATGCCAGATACATGCACCTTGAAATGCTTTCCGTTTTAGTCAAAAAGATTCGACCTAATAAACTAATGCCTCTCCATAACCAAGAGTTAAGTCTAGTTTGGCATTCATCCACTACCTTCCACACATTCATATTTTGATACATATTTATGTCCAAGTACTAAACAGTGGATTTTACAGAAATGCTGTATGCCTCTGTTAAATGACTTTGATGAACTGGCATTAGCTCACACTTGTTCAAATTTAACTTTAGACCAGAGGCTTTGGAGAAAAATCTGAATCATTTGAAGTATTCCGGGGACTTCAGTTAGCTGCTTCATAAAGATGGTTGTATCATCTGCTAACTGGCTAATGATTACTGGTTTCCCAAGTACATCTAATGGAGTGATAGTTGAATTTTTAATAAAGACAGAAAGCATTTCTGTAGCAATTATAAAGAGAGAAGGGGAAATGGGACAACCCTGTTTAACGCCGCATTTGGTTATAAATCGGGGTGACGTACCTCTTGGTAAAGAGACTGAACAATTTGTATTTTCATAGAGATTCATGTTTTGAAACTTATCCCCAAAACCTAATAACATTAAACAATGGCATTTTTTTTGAAAAAAGTGCTCAATTGAATCAAATGCTTTATAAAAGTCAAGAAATAGAATAAAACCATCATCTTCTATTAAATGTCTATAATCTAAAAGATCAAGCATTAAGCAAATATTGTTGTGAATGGATCTACCCTTCATAAAACCAGGTTGAGAATCCCTTATAATTTTATGTAGATTCTTTTTTAACCTATTAGCATAAATAAGGGTCACGATTTTGTAGTCGTTGTTGAATAATGTGATTGGTCTAAGATTATCTAATATTTTGGGGTCCTTATGAAGCTTGGGAATTAAAGTTATTATAGCTTGTTTCATAGTGGAAGGAAATTTAATATTGTCAGTTGATTCTTTTAACATAAGAGAGAATGCAACTTTAATAAGTCCCAAAAATGTCTATAGAAATTGGCAGTAAGTCCATCCCTACCTAGAGATTTGTCTAAAGACAAACTCATTACTGCTTTATCCAGCTCATCTGAAGTAATTTCAGCATCACACAACCATACGAACACATCAACAATACAGAGAATACGAGCTTTGATATTGTTGAAGAAGTCAGCATCCTGAACAGAAAAGGTTGAAGAATACAATTTACTGTGTTAGTAATTAGTATTAGTATTGAGTAGCAGCAGAATACTTCACAACTGCTATCATTAAACGTTTATTGACATGCTACAGTACCAGAGAAAAAGTTAAATCTATGTTAACATTATTTTATTATAATGTTAAACTTTATTTCACTCTCTCTCTCTCGCACACGTAAGGAATCCAGCTTTGGTAAGGAATGAGCTTTGGCTCAAGATAAATCAAACAATAGCAAACAAACAAACCAACACAAAACCAATTTCTGTCACGTATCTGGAAAGAACCCAAAAGCAGACGGGACAAGCAGGTAAGGGAAGAAATCAAGTCTTATGGCCGGACTCGATGAAGCAGCAATCATTGGCAACGCTGTCTTCGGGAGGGGGGCGGAGTCGGCTTGTGTTCGTCACGTCAATGCGTCTCTGTGTGTGTCGGAAAAAACAGTGCTTCGGCTTGGAGTCGCCTTGTCACCAAAGTGGGGAGGCGCTCTCCTTCCAGACTGCCGGCCCTCGGACAGATGCAGTTGGCGAACGCATGCAGTACGAGGGTGGGTGTTTGAATTAAAATAGGGATCGATTGGCCACTAAATTGGGAGAAAAAAGGGAAAAATCCAAAATACATTTATAAAAAAAAAAAAAAAAGAAATCAACTCTTCATTCAAGTGGCCCATCCCAGGGGTAGAGCAGGAGTTGGCTCAGTGGCAGGTAGACTGGCAGGCACAAGTCCATCAATGGCTACGTTCCAGCCAACACTGGTCCACAGTGGAGGCTTTTTAAGGGTGACGCCGATTGCTTGATGGCCAGCTGCTGTGCCGGGGTGAAGGAGGGGTCAGCAGGTGTCCAGGGAGAAGAGGGGTTAGGCTTGGGCTTTTGGCTCATGACTTCTATTTATTTAGCACTGGCCTACTGATCTGAGGAATGCTATAATGCTCGACTTCACTCAATGTGGCCAGGGGTGCTCGGGTTGGACCCGTCAAACTGGGCAGTGCTGGCCGCTGAATGTGGCCGAGGCTCGACAATGTATGTGGGCAGGGGTGGTCGCGCTGGCACTACAATCAAGCCCAAAGTCGCGCGACGTTTCGCTGTTTATGTACCTTCTTCAGGCGAGGCCTTATTCAACTAAGAGAGGCAGGGTTAAGCTTAAGGTTAGGGTTAGGCTTTTAAATCCGCATTCCCAAATACATTGCAATTAACCTTGTGCACTGTCCATCGACATGGTGTTTAGATGGCGGCCACAGTCCCCCACCAACTACCCCACCGTCCCACGCAATCCAAAAATTCAATGGCAGCTAATAATGGTCCCTCAGTTTGGCTCAGTCGCATCATCGGGACCCCAATTTGGTCCCCTGTTTCACTACAACAAAGCCCAAAGTCGCGCGACGTTTCGCTTTTCTTCAACCCTCTTCAGGCGAGGGTTTAGACTTTTCTACGAGCGGCATGTCGGTGGCCTTCTAAGGCTCGTGAAAATCAAATCACTTGATTGGAAGCTGCCAATTTGCCATAACAATATGGAAGGACCTCTAAAATCTGTTGTACATACTTTGTGCTACTGCACTTACCAGCATGCTTTGTGTCTTGCACATTTCCTATGTTCTTGTGGGTTTCGAAACATGTGAACCAATGGAATGTATTTGCTCTTTGTATTTTTATTCGAATTTTGTTATTAGCCAATGATGTGGTGTGGAGTTGTTATGCCCGCGAAATCACGAGCTTCGCAACAGTCCATCTCCTCACGGAGAGGGAGGAGTTAGGCAGCCCGAGTGAGTACGACGAAGAGAGAGGGCCATTTTTCTGCTGCTCCGTCTAAGTACCCGTTTCGCGGAGACTTTATACACAGCCCGTGTACTAGGCCCGCATTTGAGGTCAGGAGTGTTGCGATTGGCCCGCGGTCGTATGCTTGCTGGTGGGCTTTGTTTTAGTATGCCGATTATTTTGTTTATGCCCCATAGCCAGTGTCGCCGCTAGCTAGCTAAGTGCATTTAGCATCCAGTGCTAGTGTGTTAGCTAGCCGACTAGAGTTGTGGAGGCTAGTCAGAAGTCATCGGGCTGCGCTGGACGGTGATCTAACTAGGGGAGCCGCTCTGCTCCATTCCTGGGACCTGTCTGCTATCCAAAGAGGACTCGCTTCATCTGCTCTATCTTCGCCAGGGTTGTTTGAACATTGCAACCTTTGGCCATCTTGCGGCGGGTGGAGGCTGCTACCGGGGAGCCGACACCTGCCAGCTGCTAGGCTAGCACTACGCCTTCCATCCTCTGGACTGCACACAGCCTCCCGGTCGAGGGGGCGATGGGTTGTGAGTAACCCGAAAATTTCATTTATACTCACACACACACGCACACTTTTATCTCGTCGCCTGGGCATCGTAGCGGTGGCTGCCTTGCCCTCCGCTCAGAGAGCTGCTTTAATGTGCACCAACGGGCCCCAACGGAAAGTGCTGGGTATTTGTGTGTTCTTTTGATACTTTCTTCCTGTTTATTGTGACCGCTTGTCCCACCCTGTGTAATTTCAATTAATGTTTATTTAATCAGCAATACTACACTCGTGTGGTACTCTCTCTCTCTCTCTCTCTCTCATTATTATCAAATAAATCCTATTATTATTAATTATATTTCGGGTGTATTGGCAGCTCATTTTCCGCATATGCAAAGCCTAGGTTACTTATAGAGTGCTGGTAATAAGCTTGTACAGTAATTCAGTACACAGCAGAGTTATAAGATCTGCATTAACCACGTGTTTGTTTCATTCTGGGAAGATATACCATTCACCAGCCTTAGCTAAGTGTAGTATTTTCACAGTGGAGGCACCGCGCTACTAAATTGATTATTATCTTGGTTAATTATTTCTATTATCAATTATCACTAATATTGTCATTAGTGGCACTAGCCTACTAGTACACAGGAGGTTCAGCCAGCTCACCATTCCACCGCTGAGAACTCAGGATCCTGTTGCGCTATTGATTTGTATTGTAACACTTTAGTAACTGGTAGCATTAGGCTTTTGTCTTGTTTAAATGTGCTTGGCGTTGCCCGCCAGTGAAAAAGGGGTTACAAATAGCTTTACACTAGTCCAACTCACCGAGCGGGGGGGCTACGTCCCTCTTTGTCGGAGTCCCTCGTAAAAAGAGAGAGTGAACCACAGCTCCGCCTCTAAATACGTCACTGGGAAATATGACACCACCTCCGGTGGGCGTGTGCTTTCGCCCGGGACAGACGTTCCCTGACCATGCCGTTGTCCCGGGAAAATGGACCCGCCCATCTGTTGGATCGCCAGGTCTTTCTCCGGAAACACCGGATGACGACCCATTCGCCGGGGAGGTAGGAATGGAGAACCTTCTCAGCTGGGGTGGGGAGAGCAGCTGCCACCTGTTTGGGAGACTTGGGAGAGAGCAGAGGAGAGATTACAGCAGTGCTGTAGCATAGCATGCTCGTAAAGAGCGGTTTGGGGAAGAGCTCCCGGCGCAGGGCCCGTTCCCATGGTCGGAGGCCGTCCCATGACAATCTCAAAAGGACTAAGCCCTGCTCTGGAGTGTCTTTGTCGCACGCGCATGTACATAAGTACCAGAGGACGTAAGAAACTGTCTCTGTTGCCAGAGAGCACCAAAGTCCACGCCGAAAGCGTAGCGTGAATCCGTGTAGATGGTGACAGACCAGCCAGCTGCCAGCTCGCAGGCCGCAGAGAGGGCCGTGAGTTCAGCAGCCTGTGCAGAGAGGTGAGAGGGCAATGAGCTGCAATTAAGGCAAGCGGAGGCAGAGCATACGGCCCAACCAACCTGACATTGGCCGGTGGTAAGACAGCGGGAAGCCGACCCATCCACAAAAAGGACAACGGCAGGGTTGGCAAGAGGAGTGGAGCTGAGATCAGGCCGAGGTGAACAAACAGCAGAGACAGCTGCAACGCAGTCGTGTGGTTCACCATCGTCTGGTGAGGGAAGAAGGGTGGCGGGGTTAAGGACAGCGCAACGTTTGACAGTGATGGTGGGCATGTCAAGGAGCACAGTGTTGTAACATAGCCACCGGGCTGCGGACAGCTGTGACCTTTTCTGTTCAAGTAGGAGGACCGGGACCGCATGGGGAACCAGGAGAATAACGTCGGAGTACCCCACGATGTCTCGCGAGGCCATCACAGCCTTTTCAGCAGCAGCGACGGCTCGAAGGCAGCGAGGCAAGCCAGCCGCTACCGGGTCAAGTTTGGCGGAGAAGTAAGCCACAGGGCGCAGCTTGCAGTCCCCCATGAGACTGACTGCAAGAGGACGGAGATCATGCAGCCGTTGCGCTCATCCACAGTTTGAGTGAATGCTTGAGCGGGCTCCGGATAGCCAAGAGTTGGTGCGATTTGGAGCTGGACTTTCAGTCCCTCAAAGGCTTTAGTTGCCTCTGGGGTCCACAAGAGGACCTGTGAGGCGGGTGCATGAGAGTCAATGAGGGCCCGAAGGGGTTTGTCAAAGGTTGCAAATGCCGGAACGAACAAGCGACACAGTAGGAAGCCATGCCTAAGAACAGGGTATCTGCAGGTTTCACTAAGTTAATTTTAAGACTTTTTAAGACCTTTTTAATGCCACTTGGATCGGAATTTAAGACCAAGATCTACAACAAAATATATACATATGGTTGGTAAGCCCTAACGCCCAACAGCTGAATATTTAAACATTTGATTCGCGCGAGTGCAGTTTTATCGAAATGGTTAAACAAATGTATGTTTTGTGACACGCTGATGTTGTAACCGCATTTCTTGACGTTCAGACCGAATATTTAAAGATTTGATTCGCGGAATTTCGCGCGATTGCAATCAGATAAGCTGAAGTCCTCCTCCATGTTGAAAAAGCTGCCAGAAACTACACGCTGCTGTGACTGGTTGATTCGCTGTGAGCATTTGATGACAAAACAACGAATCACAGCAGAGCGCGCAGCGGAGGTCCCTCCCCCCTCCATCTGGCCGATCAATTCTAGCATCAACTTTTCTTCTTCTTCTCTCGGCTGCTATTTTGTCATGACTTAGTTAGCATTTGTCCGCCAAATTCTGTATAGGCTATACCATTTAGCAATTAACCGCTCAGTAAAACCAACATCGGTATTCTTTTCGATAACTAGTTACATTAATATTACCTACAACCGTGAGTTGCAGGTAATATTGCCATGGTATCGCATCATCCAGGTCATTTCTTTGTCTATGGGGGATACATATTTGTTTTAATTACAGGGAATAGCATGCTATAGGTAACAGGTGCGCCTGATACGAACCTGGAATTCATGAAAATAGCATGTGTGTTAGAGTTTGTGGGAGACCCCAAGCGCACGACACCAGACAGAGATGGGGTTAGCCGAAAACTGGCGTACTTTATTCAAACATAGGAAGGCAATGAGCGACAAGGAAAAAACGGAAAGTCCAAGGGGGGAAAAAACTCGCGGGTAATCCAAACGGGAACAAGGCAGGATACTTCCACGGGGAAACCTTGCAAGGGAAAAACATGAACCAAGGGCTGGGATGAGTTCGTAGAGAAAAGGACCGTGAGAGGAGAGTCGCCGCTACTGCGGGGAGGTAACAACACGAACTGACAACGGGCACGTGGGAGGCCACCAAACTTAAGCCCAGCCCTGATGACTAAGCCCGGCCCTGACGAGCCGATTGGCTGCCGGCGTGGGGTGGGCGGGCCACGGTGCGGGGTGGGCGAGCCATAACACTTGTTTCCCTTTTATTTTCTTTTTTTCCCCTCAAAATTCACAGAGTCCCTGGCCTCAGGAATCATAAGGCCCTCGTCTTCCCCGGTGGCAGCGGACTTCTTTTTTGTGGCAAAGAAGGAGGGCAGCCTGAGGCCTTACATAGATTATCGAATGCTACATAACATCACGGTGAAAAATAAATATCCACTCCCCCTTATGAGTTCCACGTTCGAGCCACTCACTCACGCCACGGTGTTCACGAAGCTGGACCTGCGCAGCGCATACCACCTGGTGCGCATCCGGGAAGGGGATGAATGGAAGACGGCCTTCAACACCCACCTAAGGCATTTCGAATACCTCGTTTTGCCCTTCGGCCTGACCAACGCCCCGGCCGTCTTCCAGGCGTTGGTCAACGACGTGCTCCGGGACATGCTGAACACGTTCGCGGTGGTGTACCTGGATGACATCCTCGTGTTCTCCAGGACTGAGGAAGAACACCACCAGCATGTCCGCCTGGTCCTCCAACGGCTGCTGGAGAACAGGCTCTTCGTGAAAGCCGAGAAGTGCGTGTTCCACTCCGCCTCCGTGGAGTTCCTTGGCCACATCGTAGAGAAGGGGCTCGTCCGCACTGACCCCAGGAAGACCCGAGCGGTGGAGGAGTGGGCACGGCCCACTAACAGGACGCAACTCCAGCACTTCCTGGGGTTTGCAAACTTCTACCGGCGCTTCATCAGGGGGTTCAGCCGTGTGGCCGCCCCCCTCACTGCACTCACCTCCAACCTCCGCCCCTTCTCCTGGACCACGGAGGCAGAAGCCGCCTTTTGGCCCTGAAGAGGCTGTTCACAACGGCTCCGGTGCTCGCCCACCCGGACCCGTGCAGGCAGTTCATCGTGGAGTTGGACGCATCGGACACGGGCATCGGAGCCGTCCTCTCCCAGCGGTCGGAGGAGGACCAGAAGATCCACCCGTGCGCCTTCTTCTCCCGGCGTTTCAGTCCTGCGGAGAAGAATTACGACATCGGCAACAGGGAGTTGCTGGCCGTCCACGCCGCCCTAGAGGAGTGGAGACACTGGCTGGAGGGAGCAGGGCAGCCGTTCATCGTATGGTCCGATCACAAGAACCTGACCTACGTGCGGACGGCTAAGAGGCTCAACCCCAGGCAGGCGCGCTGGGCTCTCTTCTTCAGCCGGTTCGACTTCACCCTCACCTACCGCCCGGGCACCAATAACGTCAGGGCAGACGCCCTCTCCCGTCTGTTTCCCGAGGGGTCCCATGACGCCCCAGACACCATCCTTCCCCCGGACCGGGTGGTGGGTGTCGTCACCTGGGCCATCGAATCGGTGGTGAGAAGGGCCCGGCGCGCCCAGCCCGACCCAGGCAATGGACCCCGGAACCGGCTATTTGTGCCTCCCTGTGTCCGGCCCCAGGTGCTGGAGTGGGGCCACTCCAGCCATCTTGCCTGCCACCCCGGTGTCTACTGAACGGCGGCCTTCATCCGCAGGGGTTTCTGGTGGCCCACCATGGAGGCAGACACCAGAGAGTTCGTGGCAGCCTGCACCACCTGCACCCGCAGCAAGGCTCTCCATCGCCCTCCAGCAGGTCTCCTGCGCCCCCTTCCTGTCCCCGGCCGACCTTGGTCCCACATTGCAATGGACTTTGTAACTGGCCTCCCCGTGTCGCAAGGCAATGACACCATTCTGACCATTGTCGACCGGTTTTCCAAGGCCGTCCACTTTGTTGCCCTCACCAAACTCCCCTCTGCAGCCGAGACGGCGGACCTTCTCGTCTCCCACTTCGTCCGACCCCATGGGATTCCCCTGGACATTGTCTCTGACCGTGGTCCCCAGTTCACTTCGAAGGTATGGCAGGCCTTCTGTAAGGGGATTGGGGCCACGGTCAGCCTCTCCTCCGGGTATCACCCCCAGACCAATGGGCAGGCAGAGCACCTGGAGGCGGCTTTGCGTTGTGTTACCACCAGCAACCCCGCCTCCTGGAGCAAGTACCTGCCCTGGGTGGAGTACTCGCTCAACTCCATGGAGAGTTCGGCTACCGGTTTGTCCCCCTTCGAGTGTTCTCTTGGCTATCAACCTCCTCTGTTCCCCCATCAGGAGTTGGAGGTGGCGGTCCCGTCCACGAGGGCCCATCTCCGCCGATGTCGGCGCGTTTGGAAGACTGCCCGGGCCGCTATGTTGCGAGCTACAGAGCGGGCCCGGCGCAGCGCCAACCGGCGGAGAGTGCCGGCTCCAGCTTATCGACCTGGCCAGAAGGTATGGCTCCTGGCCCGGGACCTGCCCTTCCCTACCCTCAACCGGAAGCTGGCTCCCCGCTACGTCGGTCCCTACACCATCGACCGCATCGTCAACCCTTCGGCGGTGCGTCTCCATCTCCCTACCTCACTCAAGATCCATCCCGTCTCCATGTCTCGCGCCTCAAACCGGTAGCCACCAGCCCCCTGTCTCCCCCTGTCCAAGCTCCTCCACCCCCCAGGGTCCTCGACGGTGGTGACATGGTCTGGGATGTCGACCAGCTGCTCGCCGTACGCAGCTGGGGGCGTGGGTACCAATACCTGGTGGACTGGGTTGGCTATGGGCCCGAGGACCGCAGCTGGGTTCCCCGGTCCTACCTGGCCGACCCCGCACTCCTGGAGGAGTTCTATCGGGCCCACCCCAACGCCATCGGACGGTCGCCCGGTGTCTCCCGTAGGAGGGGGGGTCCTGTTGTGGTGACACCGCCCCGAGCTGCCTCCCCGGCACGTTCAAGCCACTCCCCCAGCTCGGACGTGCCGGAAACATCCGAGCGCTCGGCTCGCGCTCTGAGGAGACGAGCGCTGCACTGCACCAGGTGTTTGCCATCATCCATCAGGCACACCTGTGGCAATCAGGCAGCCTTCTACAAGAAGCCTCCCAGAACGTCTCTCTGTGCTTCGACGTACTGAACCCTGCGGTAAAGTTCTGACAAGCCCTCCAGCGTTCCTTGCATTCTGTTTATTCCCCAGTGTCTTATCTTCGTGTCTCTGTTTCCTCCCAAGACTCTCCCTCCGCGATTTCCACGGCTCCCCGCGTCTCCCTCGTCCCCAGCGACCTTCACGTTTTCTCCCCGGACCTCTCCTGCGATCTCCCCCCTTGTCCCTCTATCTGGACCCCTCCCTTCCGACTCGACTTCCCGGATCTCGGACCTGGACTTTCTCGGACAACCCCTCTTGGATCACGGACTGGACTTTCTTGCCAGGTGCACGCACATTTTTTCAACACCTCCTGGTCATTTACATACCGCACCACACATAGGCTAAAAACACTCACGCATAGTTATACACGCAAACCACGGGACACCACACATAGTTTATTCACACATCCCACTAACAGAACGCCTTTTTCACCATACATTTCCCTCCCACAATAAAACGACCGGGCGGCATCTCGGTGGCCTTCTAAGGCTCGTAAAAATCAAATTAACAATCGAAAAAATAGCCAACATTAGTCCAACTCACCGAACAGCGGGCGACGTAGTTCTGCCGGACTCCGTCGAAAAGAGAAAATGGAGCTCCGCCTCTAAATATAAACTGGGAAATATGACACCACCTCCGGTAGATGGCACGCTCTCCGGAAAAGGCGGCCCCCCACGCCGTTGTCACGGGAAACGTGACGCGACATCCGGCAAACGCGCGCCCTCCCCACAGACGGAAAAAAACAGAAAGGGGGAGGAAAAAAAGAAAAAAAAAAGAAAAAAAGGGACAGTGTGTTTTTTCCAGAGACGGGTTAGGGTTAGAGTTATAGGACCGTGTGTCCGAGGAAAGTGACGTGTTGTTGACAAAATTGGAGTTTGGAGAGACTAGCTTGGTGACCTTCTTGGGCCAGATGGCGTAAGAGAGAGACCGAGTCACGGCTGCACTGCGTTGTGGTGGGGGCACAAAGCAGGAGGTCGTCGACGTACTGCCATAGGGTTGAGCCGCGCGTCAGCGTAAGTGTGCTAAGGCTGTCTCGAAGCGCCCCGTTGTAGATCGTGGGGCTTTCACAATCGCCCTGACACAGCCTTGTCCATGTGACCGTCAAATAGGAACGCAAACCAGAACTGGCCGTCAGGATGAACAGGGACGCTGAAGAAAGCGTTGGCAAGGTCCACAACGGTAAACCGCCGTGCAGAAGGGGGAACCTGAGACATAAGGGTGTAGGGATTGGGGACGCAGGGCGTGCGGGCCCTGACAGCTGCATTTACTGCCTGAAGGTCTTGAACGAACCTCCATTCAGTGGGCTGTCCGGGTGGGCGTATCTTCTTCGCGGGGAAGATGGGAGTGGAAACCGGGGAGGTGGGGCAAGGGACAATTATGCCCTTGACACGCAAGGCATTGAATACAGGGCAGATGCCATTAACCGCTTCCGGTTTCAAAGGGTACTGAGGTTGGTGGGGACGGAAGTCGGATTTCGGGGTAATGATGACGGGCTCACAATTACGTATGAGACCTACATCCTATTTCCCGTCAGCCCAAAGATGGGAGGGGATGTTGTGAAGCTGCGGAGCAAGTGCAGTGTGTGTGTGTGTGCCAGTGTATGGGCCTCAGTCACTGACGGTGAGGGGGCGGACAGAGCCAACATTCGTGGCGTCACCGCAACGGTGGCGCTGACGTCTACCCGGTATAATTTTAGTGAGGGGTACCAGTCGCGGGAAGAGTCGGCGGGAAGCCAATCTGACGCCAGAGAAGCTTGTCGCGCGAGTGGACCCGTATCTGTCCACTGGGAACCCCGTGGTTTTACCAAGGAGACGTGCGGGACCGAGTCATCAACCGAAAACAACGCAGTTTGGTCGTTGTCTAATGTACACGTGACATGAGCGGTGCAGTGTAGGTTGTCCGCTGTCATGTAGGTCGATGCGTCCCCTGTTGTGGTGTGTGAGCAAGGGAGCAGAGCCACTGTGTGTATTGGGAGGCGGTAGGAGCCCACATGTAGACCCGTAGAGGGAGGGCGGGGTTATGTGTATGCAAAAAAATATTCGCTGCTGGTAACGAAGTGATGTACAGCCCTGATGAGGTGGAAACAACAGAGATGCCCAGTTGGATCATGCCATCTCTATCCAACAATTTAAATGGGCAGTTATCAGAAATTAAAACAGGCAATTTTGTTGATGAGCTGTCATCCAGGCAAACAAGCGCACAGGAATGGATAATGGCTCCGTGACACACCTACCACTCGCAACAGTGGAGAGGACCGTTTGGCCGCTCCGTGTTAACCGTGGCCGGCCGATAGGCGGTTCTCACCACCGTTCGTGTGGCTCCCGTGTCTAACAAGAAAGGCAGCTCAGCATTTGCAAGACGCAAGGTTATCATTGGCAGTTTTCGGAAAGCTAGCTCATGAGATACATACTGTCCAACTGGGGAAGCTAACAGCAAAGCAGAGTCTTCATTGCAAATCAGTGTATTTGGTTGTGTCTGTGCATTCATACGACCTGATGTGGCAGCAGATGTGTCCAGGACCCCCTCCTCCTCCTCCCGTGTCGCCTGTCAGTCCGAACTCCGGTATGAGCCTCCCCGTGGGGCCCACTGGTTGTGAGGTCCGTTGCTCCATCCTCGGCCTCTTCCGCGCCTTTGGTTGATGCCCTTGACGGAGTGGACAGTCTTCAGCCCAGTGACCGGGCTGGCCACATGTGAAGCAGCAGTCGTCACCCGGTTGGGGGCCGCTGGGCTGGGCGTGTTGTCACGGGTTCTGACATCGTGAACGGTCCCCGGGTCTGTCCTGTTGCACAGGTTAGTAGGGTGAAGGAAGCCGCTGCGGCACCATGGAGGAGAGAGAGAGAGGTGCGATGTTTGTCCTGAGCCTGCCTTGCCTTCTGTTCTTCTTCCTTTTTCTGCATTTGATCGTGGGCATGATCAGCATGTCTCAGCAAGTCTTCCAGTCGTCTCTTTCCGTATCCTACGCAGTGTGTTTCTATGGCTTTCCTAACTCCGTCCTGCAGGCCGACCAGGAAATGTTTGCAGAGGTGAGTGTTGTGGCTACACCGCCCCGAGCTGCCTCCCCGGCACGTTCAAGCCACTCCCCCAGCTCGGACGTGCCGGAAACATCCCAGCGCTCGGCTCGCGCTCTGAGGAGACGAGCGCTGCACTGCACCAGGTGTTTGCCATCATCCATCAGGCACACCTGTGGAAATAAGGCAGCCTTCTACAAGAAGCCTCCCAGAACGTCTCTCTGTGCTTCGACGTACTGAACCCTGAGGTAAAGTTCTGACAAGCCCTCCAGCGTTCCTTGCATTCTGTTTATTCCCCAGTGTCTTATCTTCGTGTCTCTGTTTCCTCCCAAGACTCTCCCTCCGCGATTTCCACGGCTCCCCGCGTCTCCCTCGTCCCCAGCGACCTTCACGTTTTCTCCCCGGACCTCTCCTGCGATCTCCCCCCTTGTCCCTCTATCTGGACCCCTCCTTTCGGACTCGACTTCCCGGATCTCGGACCTGGACTTTCTCGGACAACCCCTCTTGGATCACAGACTGAACTTTCTTGCCAGGTGCACGCACATTTTTTCAACACCTCCTGGTCATTTACATACCACACCACACATAGGCTAAAAACACTCACACATAGTTATACACGCAAACCACGGGACACCACACATAGTTTATTCACACATCCCACTAACAGAACGCCTTTTTCACCATACATTTCCCTCCCACAATAAAACCCCCCTTTGTAGACTTAGAAGTCATCTCGTGTCTGTCTGTCTTGGGTTTCGCCACACGGGTCAGGTTCTGGTGCGCGAGCACAACAGAACGTCGGAGCCATTATGGACCCAGGCAAACCCAAGGAGCGGACGGTCCCTGTGACGCCCCAGAGCCCCGTCCCCCTAGAGGCAGTAGTAAGAAGTCACAGTTGCCAACTTGCCTCTCTCCGCTCAGAGCTCACTACTGCCTTCACTCGTGTCACCGCAGAGATCAGCGATCTTCAGTCCGGCTCCAAGGCCGTGACGAGCGCGTTAGATGCCCTCACCGCGCAGATCGCTGCACTCTCCACAGCGGTCTCCAGGATGAGCGACCACCCTGCCCTGGCCTCGGTCTCTGCCCCCAGCTCGGCCTTCGGTTTCCCCGTTCCTGGTCCCGACGTTCCCCCTCCTCCGAGTCAACCCCCACTGGACCCCCGGTGCGAGCCTAACTTCCCCTGCCCCAAGGCCTTCGGTGGGGAGTTCGAGCTGTGCAGGGGTTTCCTTGGTCAGTGTGAGCTCCTGTTCAAACACCAGCCAGCCAGGTATAGGACAGGAGAGACCAAGGCAGCCCTTGTCATGTCCCTCCTCACCGGCAAAGCCCTCAGCTGGGCCATAGCGGCGGTAGGCCTTACCGAGCAGCTCGCCTCGGACTATGGTGCCTTCCGCCGCGAGTTCAATCTGGTGTTCGACCACCCAGCTGACGGGCAGGACGCTGCCGGCCGCCTCCATTCCATCCAACAGGGAGCCAGGTCGGTGGCAGATTATTCCTTGGAGGTAAGGATACTCGCGGCAGACAGTGGGTGGGATGACAAAGCGCTCAAGAGCGCGTACAGGAGGGGGCTGAGCGACCCGTTCAAAGATCTCATCGTTCGGGACCGCCCTGCCTCCTTCAACGAACTCGTCACCCTCGCCCTCCAGATGGACGAACGGCTGCAGGAGCGGCGCCAGGAACGCGCCCCGCGCGCTGGCCCCTCCCATAGACTAACCCCCGTCCGTTCTACCGGTGCCTTCCCTGGGTCAGCGTACCGTGGGCTCTCTCCACCCTCACACTCCCCCTCGCAACCCTGGGTGGCTTCTGGATCCAGGCCGGAGGAGGAGCCCATGCAGTTGGGTCGGTCACGGCTCCCGCTGGAGGTTAGGGAGCAGAGGATGCGTGGCCACCTCTGCCTCTACTGCGGGAGGTCGGGCCACTACATCAAGGCCTGCCCGACTCGCCCAAAAAGGCCCGGCTCACTAGTGAGGGGTGTCCTAGTGAGCCTGACGACCCTTCCTCAGCCCCAGCCCAAGAAGGAGCACAACCACCTTTTTCCGGTCACTCTCACCTGGGGTAACGACTCACTGTCTGTTGGTGCACTCCTGGATTTGGGGGCGGACGAGTGTTTGATGGACATCTCGCTGGCCCGGCAGGCCGGCATTCCACTCGTCCCCCTAGACACACCCCTCACAGCCCAAGCCCTAGATGGTCGTTCACTTGGTAAGATCACACATAGCACTGCTTCCCTCACCCTCACCCTTTCGGGTAATCACGTGGAAGCTATCCGTTTCTTGGTTTTGCACGCCCCCACAGCGCCCCTGGTGCTAGGAAGACCGTGGTTGGAACGGCACGATCCTTACATCTCTTGGTCTACTGGGCGGATTTTGGGTTGGAGCGTTGCGTGTCATGCCAACTGCCTTCGCTCCGCCCACTCCCCGTCCAGCGGCCTCAGACCCGTGCCTCCTCCAACGGATCTCACTGGTGTTCCTCCCATTTATCACGATTTAGCCCCTGTATTTAGTAAAGACAGTGCACTTTCCCTCCCCCCTCACCGTCCCTATGATTGTGCCATAGATCTCTTTCCCGGGGCCGCCCTTCCCACCGGTCGGTTGCATAACCTCTCCGTCCCGGAGAAGGAGGCTATGCGCAATTATATCACAGAGTCCCTGGCCTCAGGAATCATAAGGCCCTCGTCTTCCCCGGTGGCAGCGGACTTCTTTTTTGTGGCAAAGAAGGAGGGCAGCCTGAGGCCTTACATAGATTATCGAATGCTAAATAACATCACGGTGAAAAATAAATATCCACTCCCCCTTATGAGTTCCACGTTCGAGCCACTCACTCACGCCACGGTGTTCACGAAGCTGGACCTGCGCAGCGCGTACCACCTGGTGCGCATCCGGGAAGGGGATGAATGGAAGACGGCCTTCAACACCCACCTAAGGCATTTCGAATACCTCGTTATGCCCTTCGGCCTCACCAACGCCCCGGCCGTCTTCCAGGCGTTGGTCAACGACGTGCTCCGGGACATGCTGAACACGTTCGCGGTGGTGTACCTGGATGACATCCTCGTGTTCTCCAGGACTGAGGAGGAACACCACCAGCATGTCCGCCTGGTCCTCCAACGGCTGCTGGAGAACAGGCTCTTCGTGAAAGCCGAGAAGTGCGTGTTCCACTCCGCCTCCGTGGAGTTCCTTGGCCACATCGTGGAGAAGGGGCTCGTCCGCACTGACCCCAGGAAGACCCGAGCGGTGGAGGAGTGGGCACGGCCCACTAACAGGACGCAACTCCAGCGCTTCCTGGGGTTTGCAAACTTCTACCGGCGCTTCATCAGGGGGTTCAGCCGTGTGGCCGCCCCCCTCACTGCACTCACCTCCAACCTCCGCCCCTTCTCCTGGACCACGGAGGCAGAAGCCGCCTTTTGGCCCTGAAGAGGCTGTTCACAACGGCTCCGGTGCTCGCCCACCCGGACCCGTGCAGGCAGTTCATCGTGGAGGTGGACGCATCGGACACGGGCATCGGAGCCGTCCTCTCCCAGCGGTCGGAGGAGGACCAGAAGATCCACCCGTGCGCCTTCTTCTCCCGGCGTTTCAGTCCTGCGGAGAAGAATTACGACATCGGCAACAGGGAGTTGCTGGCCGTCCACGCCGCCCTAGAGGAGTGGAGACACTGGCTGGAGGGAGCAGGGCAGCCGTTCATCGTATGGTCCGATCACAAGAACCTGACCTACGTGCGGACGGCTAAGAGGCTCAACCCCAGGCAGGCGCGCTGGGCTCTCTTCTTCAGCCGGTTCGACTTCACCCTCACCTACCGCCCGGGCACCAAGAACGTCAGGGCAGACGCCCTCTCCCGTCTGTTTCCCGAGGGGTCCCCTGACGCCCCAGACACCATCCTTCCCCCGGCCCGGGTGGTGGGTGTCGTCACCTGGGCCATCGGTGGTGAGAAGGGCCCAGCGCGCCCAACCCGACCCACGCAATGGACCCCGGAACCGGCTATTTGTGCCTCCCTGTGTCCGGCCCCAGGTGCTGGAGTGGGGCCACTCCAGCCATCTTGCTTGCCACCCCGGTGTCTACCGAACGGCGGCCTTCATCCGCAGGGGTTTCTGGTGGCCCACCATGGAGGCAGACACCAGAGAATTCGTGGCAGCCTGCACCACCTGCGCCCGCAGCAAGGCTCTCCATCGCCCTCCAGCAGGTCTCCTGCGCCCCCTTCCTGTCCCCGGCCGACCTTGGTCCCACATTGCCTTGGACTTTGTAACTGGCCTCCCCGTGTCGCAAGGCAATGACACCATTCTGACCATTGTCGACCGGTTTTCCAAGGCCGTCCCCTTTGTTGCCCTCACCAAACTCCCCTCTGCAGCCGAGACGGCGGACCTTCTCGTCTCCCACTTCGTCCGACCCCATGGGATTCCCCTGGACATTGTCTCTGACCGTGGTCCCCAGTTCACTTCGAAGGTATGGCAGGCCTTCTGTAAGGGGATTGGGGCCACGGTCAGCCTCTCCTCCGGGTATCACCCCCAGACCAATGGGCAGGCAGAGCGGGCCAATCAAGCCCTGGAGGCGGCTTTGCGTTGCGTTACCACCAGCAACCCCGCCTCCTGGAGCAAGTACCTGCCCTGGGTGGAGTACTCGTTCAACTCCATGGAGAGTTCGGCTACCGGTTTGTCCCCCTTCGAGTGTTCTCTTGGCTATCAACCTCCTCTGTTCCCCCATCAGGAGTTGGAGGTGGCGGTCCCGTCCACGAAGGCCCATCTCGTTTGGTAGACCGCCCGGGCCGCTCTGTTGCGAGCTACAGAGCGGGCCCGGCGCAGCGCCAACCGGCGGAGAGTGCCGGCTCCAGCTTATCGACCTGGCCAGAAGGTATGGCTCCTGGCCCGGGACCTGCCCTTCCCTACCATCAACCGGAAGCTGGCTCCCCGCTACGTCGGTCCCTACACCATCGACCGCATCGTCAACCCTTCGGCGGTGCGTCTCCATCTCCCTACCTCACTCAAGATCCATCCCGTCTTCCATGTCTCGCGCCTCAAACCGGTAGCCACCAGCCCCCTGTCTCCCCCTGTCCAAGCTCCTCCACCCCCCAGGATCCTCGACGGTGGTGACATGGTCTGGGATGTCGACCAGCTGCTCGCCGTACGCCGCCGGGGGCGTGGGTACCAATACCTGGTGGACTGGGTTGGCTATGGGCCCGAGGACCGCAGCTGGGTTCCCCGGTCCTACCTGGCCGACCCCGCACTCCTGGAGGAGTTCTATCGGGCCCACCCCAACGCCATCGGACGGTCGCCCGGTGTCTCCCGTAGGAGGGGGGGTCCTGTTGTGGTTACACCGCCCCGAGCTGCCTCCCCGGCACGTTCAAGCCACTCCCCCAGCTCGGACGTGCCGGAAACATCCCGAGCGCTGCACTGCACCAGGTGTTTGCCATCATCCATCAGGCACACCTGTGGCAATCAGGCAGCCTTCTACAAGAAGCCTCCCAGAACGTCTCTCTGTGCTTCGACGTACTGAACCCTGCGGTAAAGTTCTGACAAGCCCTCCAGCGTTCCTTGCATTCTGTTTATTCCCCAGTGTCTTACCTTCCTGTCTCTGTTTCCTCCCAAGACTCTCCCTCCGCGATTTCCACGGCTCCCCGCGTCTCCCTCGTCCCCAGCGACCTTCACGTTTTCTCCCCGGACCTCTCCTGCGATCTCCCCCCTTGTCCCTCTATCTGGAACCCTCCTTTCGGACTCGACTTCCCGGATCTCGGACCTGGACTTTCTCGGACAACCCCTCTTGGATCACGGACTGGACTTTCTTGCCAGGTGCACGCACATTTTTTCAACACCTCCTGGTCATTTACATACCGCACCACACATAGGCTAAAAACACTCACGCATAGTTATACACGCAAACCACGGGACACCACACATAGTTTATTCACACATCCCACTAACAGAACGCCTTTTTCACCATACATTTCCCTCCAACAATAAAATGACCGGGCGGCATCTCGGTGGCCTTCTAAGGCTCGTAAAAATCAAATTAACAATCGAAAAAATAGCCAACATTAGTCCAACTCACCGAACAGCGGGCGACGTAGTTCTGCCGGACTCCGTCGAAAAGAGAGAATGGAGCTCCGCCTCTAAATATAAACTGGGAAATATGACACCACCTCCGGTAGATGGCACGCTCTCCGGAAAAGGCGGCCCCCCACGCCGTTGTCACGGGAAACGTGACGCGACATCCGGCAAACGAGCGCCCTCCCCATAGACGGAAAAAAACAGAAAGGGGGAGAAAAAAAGAAAAAAAAAAGAAAAAAAGGGACAGTGTGTTTTTTCCAGAGACGGGTTAGGGTTAGAGTTATAGGACCGTGTGTCCGAGGAAAGTGACGTGTTGTTGACAAAATTGGAGTTTGGAGAGACTAGCTTGGTGACCTTCTTGGGCCAGATGGCGTAAGAGAGAGACCGAGTCACGGCTGCACTGCGTTGTGGTGGGGGCACAAAGCAGGAGGTCGTCGACGTACTGCCATAGGGTTGAGCCGCGCGTCAGCGTAAGTGTGCTAAGGCTGTCTCGAAGCGCCGCGTTGTAGATCGTGGGGCTTTCACAATAGCCCTGACACAGCCTTGTCCATGTGTAAGGCCGACCGTCAAATAGGAACGCAAACCAGAACAGGGACGCTGAAGAAAGCGTTGGCAAGGTCCACAACGGTAAACCGCCGTGCAGAAGGGGGAACCTGAGACATAAGGGTGTAGGGATTGGGGACGCAGGGCGTGCGGGCCCTGACAGCTGCATTTACTGCCTGAAGGTCTTGAACGAACCTCCATTCAGTGGGCTGTCCGGGTGGGCGTATCTTCTTCGCGGGGAAGATGGGAGTGGAAACCGGGGAGGTGGGGCAAGGGACAATTATGTCCTTGACACGCAAGGCATTGAATACAGGGCAGATGCCATTAACCGCTTCTGGTTTCAAAGGGTACTGAGGTTGGTGGGGACGGAAGTCGGATTTCGGGGTAATGATGACGGGCTCACAATTACGTATGAGACCTACATCCTATTTCCCGTCAGCCCAAAGATGGGAGGGGATGTTGTGAAGCTGCGGAGCAAGTGCAGTGTGTGTGTGTGTGTATGGGCCTCAGTCACTGATGGTGAGGGGGCGGAAAGAGCCAACATTCGTGGCGTCACCGCAACGGTGGCGCTGACGTCTACCCAGTATAATTTTAGTGAGGGGTACCAGTCGCGTGAAGAGTCGGCGGGAAGCCAATCTGACGCCAGAGAAGCTTGTCGCGCGAGTGGACCCGTATCTGTCCACTGGGAACCCCGTGGTTTTACCAAGGAGACGTGCGGGACCGAGTCATCAACCGAAAACAACGCAGTTTGGTCGGTGTCTAATGTACACGTGACATGAGCGGTGCAGTGTAGGTTGTCCGTTGTCATGTAGGTCGATGCGTCCCCTGTTGTGGTGTGTGAGCAAGGGAGCAGAGCCACTGTGTGTATTGGGAGGCGGTAGGAGCCCACATGTAGACCCGTAGAGGGAGGGCGGGGTTATGTGTATGCAAAAAAATATTCACTGCTGGTAGCGAAGTGATGTACAGCCCTGATGAGGTGGAAACAACAGAGATGCCCAGTTGGATCATGCCATCTCTATCCAGCAAATTAAATGGGCAGTTATCAGAAATTAAAACAGGCAATTTTGTTGATGAGCTGTCATCCAGGCAAACAAGCGCACAGGAACGGATAATGGCTCCGTGACACACGTACCACTCGCAACAGTGGAGAGGACCGTTTGGCCGCTCCGTGTTAACCGTGGCCGGCCGATAGGCGGTTCTCACCACCGTTCGTGTGGCTCCCGTGTCTAACAAGAAAGGCAGCTCAGCATTTGCAAGACGCAAGGTTATCATTGGCAGTTTTCGGAAAGCTAGCTCATGAGATACATACTGTCCAACTGGGGAAGCTAACAGCAAAGCAGAGTCTTCATTGCAAATCAGTGTATTTGGTTGTGTCTGTGCATTCATACGACCTGATGTGGCAGCAGATGTGTCCAGGACCCCCACCTCCTCCTCCCGTGTCGCCTGTCAGTCCGAACCCCGGTATGAGCCTCCCCGTGGGGCCCACTGGTTGTGAGGTCCGTTGCTCCATCCTCGGCCTCTTCCGCGCCTTTGGTTGATGCCCTTGACGGAGTGGACAGTCTTCAGCCCAGTGACCGGGCTGGCCACATGTGAAGCAGCAGTCGTCACCCGGTTGGGGGCCGCTGGGCTGGGCGTGTTGTCACGGGTTCTGACATCGTGAACGGTCCCCGGGTCTGTCCTGTTGCACAGGTTAGTAGGGTGAAGGAAGCCGCTGCGGCACCATGGAGGAGAGAGAGAGAGGTGCGATGTTTGTCCTGAGCCTGACTTGCCTTCTGTTCTTCTTCCTTTTTCTGCATTTGATCGTGGGCATGATCAGCATGTCTCAGCAAGTCTTCCAGTCGTCTCTTTCCGTATCCTACGCAGTGTGTTTCTATGGCTTTCCTAACTCCGTCCTGCAGGCCGACCAGGAAATGTTTGCAGAGGTGAGTGTTGTGGTTACACCGCCCCGAGCTGCCTCCCCGGCACGTTCAAGCCACTCCCCCAGCTCGGACGTGCCGGAAACATCCCAGCGCTCGGCTCGCGCTCTGAGGAGACGAGCGCTGCACTGCACCAGGTGTTTGCCATCATCCATCAGGCACACCTGTGGAAATCAGGCAGCCTTCTACAAGAAGCCTCCCAGAACGTCTCTCTGTGCTTCGACGTACTGAACCCTGAGGTAAAGTTCTGACAAGCCCTCCAGCGTTCCTTGCATTCTGTTTATTCCCCAGTGTCTTATCTTCGTGTCTCTGTTTCCTCCCAAGACTCTCCCTCCGCGATTTCCGCATCTCCCTCGTCCCCAGCGACCTTCACGTTTTCTCCCCGGACCTCTCCTGCGATCTCCCCCCTTGTCCCTCTATCTGGACCCCTCCCTTCGGACTCGACTTCCCGGATCTCGGACCTGGACTTTCTCGGACAACCCCTCTTGGATCACGGACTGGACTTTCTTGCCAGGTGCACGCACATTTTTTCAACACCTCCTGGTCATTTACATACCACACCACACATAGGCTAAAAACACTCACGCATAGTTATACACGCAAACCACGGGACACCACACATAGTTTATTCACACATCCCACTAACAGAACGCCTTTTTCACCATACATTTCCCTCCCACAATAAAACCCCCCTTTGTAGATTTAGAAGTCATCTCGTGTCTGTCTGTCTTGGGTTTCGCCACACGGGTCAGGTTCTGGTGCGCGAGCACAACAGAACGTCGGAGCCATTATGGACCCAGGCAAACCCAAGGAGCGGACGGTCCCTGTGACGCCCCAGAGCCCCGTCCCCCTAGAGGCAGTAGTAAGAAGTCACAGTTGCCAACTTGCCTCTCTCCGCTCAGAGCTTACTACTGCCTTCACCCGTGTCACCGGAGAGGTCAGCGATCTTCAGTCCGGCTCCCAGGCCGCGACGAGCGCGTTAGATGCCCTCACCGCGCAGATCCCTGCACTCTCCACAGCGGTCTCCAGGATGAGTGACCACCCTGCCCTGGCCTCGGTCTCTGCCCCCAGCTCGGCCTTCTGTTTCCCCGTTCCTGGTCCCGACGTTCCCCCTCCTCCGAGTCAACCCCCACTGGACCCCTGGTGCGAGCCTAACCTCCCCTGCCCGAAGGCCTTCGGTGGGGAGTTCGAGCTGTGCAGGGGTTTCCTTGGTCAGTGTGAGCTCCTGTTCAAACACCAGCCAGCCAGGTATAGGACAGGAGAGACCAAGGTAGCCCTTGTCATGTCCCTCCTCACCGGCAAAGCCCTCAGCTGGGCCATAGCGGCGGTAGGCCATACCGAGCAGCTCGCCTCGGACTATTGTGCCTTCCGCCGCGAGTTTAATCTGGTGTTCGACCACCCAGCTGACGGGCAGGACGCTGCCGGCCGCCTCCATTCCATCCAACAGGGAGCCAGGTCGGTGGCAGATTATTCCTTGGAGGTAAGGATACTCGCGGCAGACAGTGGGTGGGATGACACTGCGCTCAAGTGCGCGTACAGGAGGGGGCTGAGCGACCCCATCAAAGATCTCATCGTTCGGGACCGCCCTGCCTTCTTCAACGAGCTCGTCACCCTCGCCCTCCAGATGGACGAACGGCTGCAAGAGCGGCGCCAGGAACGCGCCCCTCGCGCTGGCCCCTCCCATAGACCAACCCCCGTCCGTTCTACCGGTGCCTTCCCTGGGTCAGCGTCCCGTGGGCTCTCTCCACCCTCACACTCCCCCTCGCAACCCTGGGTGGCTTCTGGATCCAGGCCGGAGGAGGAGCCCATGCAGTTGGGTCGGTCACGGCTCCCGCTGGAGGTTAGGGAGCAGAGGATGCGTGGCCACCTCTGCCTCTACTGCGGGAGGTCGGGCCACTACATCAAGGCCTGCCCGACTCGCCCAAAAAGGCCCGGCTCACTAGTGAGGGGTGTCCTAGTGAGCCTGACGACCCTTCCTCAGCCCCAGCCCAAGAAGGAGCACAACCACCTTTTTCCGGTCACTCTCACCTGGGGTAACGACTCACTGTCTGTTGGTGCACTCCTGGATTCGGGGGCGGACGAGTGTTTGATGGACATCTCGCTGGCCCGGCAGGCCGGCATTCCACTCGTCCCCCTAGACACACCCCTCACAGCCCAAGCCCTAGATGGTCGTTCACTTGGTAAGATCACACATAGCACTGCTTCCCTCACCCTCACCCTTTCGGGTAATCACGTGGAAGCTATCCGTTTCTTGGTTTTGCACGCCCCCACAGCGCCCCTGGTGTTAGGAAGACCGTGGTTGGAACGGCACGATCCCTACATCTCTTGGTCTACTGGGCGGATTTTGGGTTGGAGCGTTGCGTGTCATGCCAACTGCCTTCGCTCCGCCCACTCCCCGTCCAGCGGCCTCAGACCCGTGCCTCCTCCCACGGATCTCACTGGTGTTCCTCCCATTTATCACGATTTAGCCCCTGTATTTATTTAG
This sequence comes from Lampris incognitus, assembly GCF_029633865.1. Lineage (NCBI taxonomy): Eukaryota > Metazoa > Chordata > Actinopteri > Lampriformes > Lampridae > Lampris > Lampris incognitus. The sequence goes on from NW_026611473.1 coordinate 227,011, forward strand.
TAAAGACAGTGCAACCCAGCCACTGAGGATGCACAAGCCAGTGCATCCTTAGTGCCGGTCCCAAGCCCGGACAAATGGGGAGGGTTGCGTCAGGAAGGGCATCCGGCGTAAAATCTTTGCCAAATCAAATATGCGGATCATAAATAAGACTTACATACCGGATCGGTCGAGGCCCGGGTTACCAACGACCGCCACCGGTACTGTTAACCAGCAGGGTGTCGGTGGAAACTATGCTACTGTTGGGCGAAGGAGAAGGAGAGGAGGAAAGCATGTCCAGAGGCAGCTAGAGAGGAGGAAGGGTAGGCATGTGGAGGTGAGAGTTGGAACTTTGAATGTTGGCACTATGACTGGTAAAGGGAGAGAGCTGGCTGACATGATGGAAAGAAGAAAGGTAGGCATACTGTGTGTGCAAGAGACCAGGTGGAAGGGGAGTAAGGCCAGGAGTATCGGAGGTGGGTTCAAACTCTTCTACCATGGTGTGAATGGGAGGAGAAATGGGGTAGGGGTAATTCTGAAGGAAGAGTATGTCAAGAGCGTGCTGGAGGTGAAGAGAGTGTCAGACAGAGTGATGAGTATGAAGCTGGAAATTGAAGGTTTATTGCTGAATGTTATCAGCGTATATGCCCCGCAAGTTGGGTGTGAGATGGATGAAAAAGAAGAATTCTGGAATGAGTTGGACGACATGGTGGAGAGGGTACCCAAGGAGGAGAGAGTGGTGATTGGAGCGGACTTCAATGGACATGTTGGTGAAGGGAACAGAGGTGATGAGGAGGTGATGGGAAAGTATGGAGTCAAGAAGAGAAATGTGGAAGGACAGATGGTGGTCGATTTTGCGAAAAGGATGGAAATGGCTGTGGTGAATACATATTTCAAGAAGAGGGAGGAACACAGGGTGACGTACAAGAGTGGAGGGAAGTGCACACAGGTGGACTATATCTTATGTAGAAGGCACCATCTAAAAGGGATTGGAGACTGCAAGGTGGTGACAGGGGAGAGCGTAGCCAGGCAGCATCGGATGGTGGTCTGTAGGATGACTTTGGAGACCAAGAAGAGGAAGCGAGTGAAGACACAGCCGAAGATCAAATGGTGGAAGTTGAAGAAGGAAGACTGTTGTGTGGAGTTCAGGCAGGAGTTAAGACAGGCACTGGGTGGTAGTGAAGAGTTGCCAGATGGCTGGAAAACCACTGCAGAAAGAGTGAGGGAGACAGCTAGGAAGGTACTTGGTGTGTCATCAGGACAGAGAAAGGAAGACAAGGAGACTTGGTGGTGGGATGAGGAAGTACAGCAAATTATACAGAGGAAAAGGTTGGCAAAGAAGAAGTGGGATAGTCAGAGAGATGAAGAAAGTAGACAGGAGTACAAGGAGATGCAGCGTAAAGCAAAGAGAGAGGTGGCAAAGGCAAAGGAAAAGGCGTATGGTGAGTTGTATGACAGATTAGACACTAAGGAAGGAGAAAAGGACTTGTACCGATTGGCTAGACAGAGGGACCAAGCTGCAAAGGATGTGCAGCAAGTTAGGGCGATCAAGGATAGAGATGGAAATGTGCTGACAAGCGAGGAGAGTGTGCTAAGAAGGTGGAAGGAATACTTTGAGGGGCTGATGAATGAAGAAAATGAGAGAGAGAGAAGGTTGGATGATGTAGGGATAGTGAATCAGGAAGTTCAGCGGATTAGCAAGGAGGAAGTGAGGGCAGCTATGAAGAGGATGAAGAATGGAAAGGCAGTTGGTCCTGATGACATACCTGTGGAGGCATGGAGATGTTTAGGAGAGATGGCAGTGGACTTTCTAACTAGATTGTTTAACACAATCCTGGAAAGTGAGAGGATGCCTGAGGAGTGGAGAAGAAGCATACTGGTACCGATTTTCAAGAACAAGGGCGATGTGCAGAACTGTAACAACTACAGAGGTATAAAGTTGATCAGCCACAGCATGAAGATTTGGGAAAGAGTAATAGAAGCTAGGTTAAGAGGAGAGGTGACGATCAGCGAGCAGCAGTATGGTTTCATGCCACGAAAGAGCACCACAGATGCGATGTTTGCTTTGAGAATGTTGATTGAGAAGTATAGAGAAGGCCAGAAAGAGTTGCATTGTGTCTTTGTAGATTTAGAGAAAGCTTATGACAGAGTACCGAGAGAGGAGGTGTGGTATTGTATGAGGGAGTCAGGAGTTGCAGAGAAGTATGTAGGAGTGGTGCAGGATACGTATGAGGGAAGTGTGACAATGGTGAGGTGTGCGGTTGGAATGACGGATGGGTTCAAGGTGGAGGTGGGATTACATCAAGGATCGGCTCTTAGCCCTTTCTTGTTTGCAATGGTGATGGACAGGTTGACGGACAAGATCAGGCAGGAGTCTCCATGGACGATGATGTTCGCGGATGACATTGTGATCTGTAGTGAGAGTAGGGTGCAGGTTGAGGAGAGCCTGGAGAGGTGGAGGTATGCACTAGAGAGAAGAGGAATGAAAGTCAGTAGGAGCAAGACGGAATACCTATGCGTGAATGAGAGAGAGGACAGTGGAATGGTCAGGATGCAAGGAGTGGAGGTGACAAAGACATCTGAGTTTAAATACTTGGGGTCAACTGTCCAAAGTAACGGGGAGTGCAGTAGAGAGGTGAAAAAGAGAGTGCAGGCAGGTTGGAGTGGGTGGAGAAGTGTGTCAGGAGTGATTTGCGACAGAAGGGTACCAGCAAGAGTTAAAGGGAAAGTTTACAAGATGGTTGTGAGACCAGCTATGTTATATGGTTTGGAGACAGTGGCACTGACGAAAAGACAGGAGGCGGAGCTGGAGGTGGCAGAGTTGAAGATGCTAAGATTTTCACTGGGAGTAACGAAGAAGGACAGGATTAGGAACGATTATATTAGAGGGACCGCTCAGGTTGGACGGTTTGGAGACAAAGCAAGAGAGGCAAGATTGAGATGGCTTGGACATGTGTGGAGGAGAGATGCTGAGTATATTGGGAGAAGGATGCTGAATATGGAGCTGCCAGGGAAGAGGAGAAGAGGAAGGCCAAAGAGGAGGTTTATGGATGTGGTGAGGGAAGACATGCAGGTGGCTGGTGTGACAGAGGAAGACGCAGAAGACAGGAAGAAATGGAAACGGATGATCCGCTGTGGCGACCCCTAACGGGAGCAGCCGAAAGTAGTAGTAGATTTAGTAAAGACAGTGCACTTTCCCTCCCCCCTCACCGTCCCTATGATTGTGCCATTGATCTCTTTCCCGGGGCCGCCCTTCCCACCGGTCGGTTGCATAACCTCTCCGTCCCGGAGAAGGAGGCTATGCGCAATTATATCACAGAGTCCCTGGCCTCAGGAATCATAAGGCCCTCGTCTTCCCCGGTGGCAGCGGACTTCTTTTTTGTGGCAAAGAAGGAGGGCAGCCTGAGGCCTTACATAGATTATCGAATGCTACATAACATCACGGTGAAAAATAAATATCCACTCCCCCTTATGAGTTCCACGTTCGAGCTACTCACTCACGCCACGGTGTTCACGAAGCTGGACCTGTGCAGCGCGTACCACCTGGTGCGCATCCGGGAAGGGGATGAATGGAAGACAGCCTTCAACACCCACCTAAGGCATTTCGAATACCTCGTTATGCCCTTCGGCCTCACCAACGCCCCGGCCGTCTTCCAGGCGTTGGTCAACGACGTGCTCCGGGACATGCTGAACACGTTCGCGGTGGTGTACCTGGATGACATCCTCGTGTTCTCCAGGACTGAGGAGGAACACCACCAGCATGTCCGCCTGGTCCTCCAACGGCTGCTGGAGAACAGGCTCTTCGTGAAAGCCGAGAAGTGCGTGTTCCACTCCGCCTCCGTGGAGTTCCTTGGCCACATCGTGGAGAAGGGGCTCGTCCGCACTGACCCCAGGAAGACCCGAGCGGTGGAGGAGTGGGCACGGCCCACTAACAGGACGCAACTCCAGCGCTTCCTGGGGTTTGCAAACTTCTACCGGCGCTTCATCAGGGGGTTCAGCCGTGTGGCCGCCCCCCTCACTGCACTCACCTCCAACCTCCGCCCCTTCTCCTGGACCACGGAGGCAGAAGCCGCCTTTTGGCCCTGAAGAGGCTGTTCACAACGGCTCCGGTGCTCGCCCACCCGGACCCGTGCAGGCAGTTCATCGTGGAGGTGGACGCATCGGACACGGGCATCGGAGCCGTCCTCTCCCAGCGGTCGGAGGAGGACCAGAAGATCCACCCGTGCGCCTTCTTCTCCCGGCGTTTCAGTCCTGCGGAGAAGAATTACGACATCGGCAACAGGGAGTTGCTGGCCGTCCACGCCGCCCTAGAGGAGTGGAGACACTGGCTGGAGGGAGCAGGGCAGCCATTCATCGTATGGTCCGATCACAAGAACCTGACCTACGTGCGGACGGCTAAGAGGCTCAACCCCAGGCAGGCGCGCTGGGCTCTCTTCTTCAGCCGGTTCGACTTCACCCTCACCTACCGCCCGGGCACCAAGAACGTCAGGGCAGACGCCCTCTCCCGTCTGTTTCCCGAGGGGTCCCCTGACGCCCCAGACACCATCCTTCCCCCGGCCCGGGTGGTGGGTGTCGTCACCTGGGCCATCGGTGGTGAGAAGGGCCCAGCGCGCCCAACCCGACCCACGCAATGGACCCCGGAACCGGCTATTTGTGCCTCCCTGTGTCCGGCCCCAGGTGCTGGAGTGGGGCCACTCCAGCCATCTTGCTTGCCACCCCGGTGTCTACCGAACGGCGGCCTTCATCCGCAGGGGTTTCTGGTGGCCCACCATGGAGGCAGACACCAGAGAATTCGTGGCAGCCTGCACCACCTGCGCCCGCAGCAAGGCTCTCCATCGCCCTCCAGCAGGTCTCCTGCGCCCCCTTCCTGTCCCCGGCCGACCTTGGTCCCACATTGCCTTGGACTTTGTAACTGGCCTCCCCGTGTCGCAAGGCAATGACACCATTCTGACCATTGTCGACCGGTTTTCCAAGGCCGTCCCCTTTGTTGCCCTCACCAAACTCCCCTCTGCAGCCGAGACGGCGGACCTTCTCGTCTCCCACTTCGTCCGACCCCATGGGATTCCCCTGGACATTGTCTCTGACCGTGGTCCCCAGTTCACTTCGAAGGTATGGCAGGCCTTCTGTAAGGGGATTGGGGCCACGGTCAGCCTCTCCTCCGGGTATCACCCCCAGACCAATGGGCAGGCAGAGCGGGCCAATCAAGCCCTGGAGGCGGCTTTGCGTTGCGTTACCACCAGCAACCCCGCCTCCTGGAGCAAGTACCTGCCCTGGGTGGAGTACTCGTTCAACTCCATGGAGAGTTCGGCTACCGGTTTGTCCCCCTTCGAGTGTTCTCTTGGCTATCAACCTCCTCTGTTCCCCCATCAGGAGTTGGAGGTGGCGGTCCCGTCCACGAAGGCCCATCTCGTTTGGTAGACCGCCCGGGCCGCTCTGTTGCGAGCTACAGAGCGGGCCCGGCGCAGCGCCAACCGGCGGAGAGTGCCGGCTCCAGCTTATCGACCTGGCCAGAAGGTATGGCTCCTGGCCCGGGACCTGCCCTTCCCTACCATCAACCGGAAGCTGGCTCCCCGCTACGTCGGTCCCTACACCATCGACCGCATCGTCAACCCTTCGGCGGTGCGTCTCCATCTCCCTACCTCACTCAAGATCCATCCCGTCTTCCATGTCTCGCGCCTCAAACCGGTAGCCACCAGCCCCCTGTCTCCCCCTGTCCAAGCTCCTCCACCCCCCAGGATCCTCGACGGTGGTGACATGGTCTGGGATGTCGACCAGCTGCTCGCCGTACGCCGCCGGGGGCGTGGGTACCAATACCTGGTGGACTGGGTTGGCTATGGGCCCGAGGACCGCAGCTGGGTTCCCCGGTCCTACCTGGCCGACCCCGCACTCCTGGAGGAGTTCTATCGGGCCCACCCCAACGCCATCGGACGGTCGCCCGGTGTCTCCCGTAGGAGGGGGGGTCCTGTTGTGGTTACACCGCCCCGAGCTGCCTCCCCGGCACGTTCAAGCCACTCCCCCAGCTCGGACGTGCCGGAAACATCCCGAGCGCTGCACTGCACCAGGTGTTTGCCATCATCCATCAGGCACACCTGTGGCAATCAGGCAGCCTTCTACAAGAAGCCTCCCAGAACGTCTCTCTGTGCTTCGACGTACTGAACCCTGCGGTAAAGTTCTGACAAGCCCTCCAGCGTTCCTTGCATTCTGTTTATTCCCCAGTGTCTTACCTTCCTGTCTCTGTTTCCTCCCAAGACTCTCCCTCCGCGATTTCCACGGCTCCCCGCGTCTCCCTCGTCCCCAGCGACCTTCACGTTTTCTCCCCGGACCTCTCCTGCGATCTCCCCCCTTGTCCCTCTATCTGGAACCCTCCTTTCGGACTCGACTTCCCGGATCTCGGACCTGGACTTTCTCGGACAACCCCTCTTGGATCACGGACTGGACTTTCTTGCCAGGTGCACGCACATTTTTTCAACACCTCCTGGTCATTTGCATACCGCACCACACATAGGCTAAAAACACTCACGCATAGTTATACACGCAAACCACGGGACACCACACATAGTTTATTCACACATCCCACTAACAGAACGCCTTTTTCACCATACATTTCCCTCCAACAATAAAATGACCGGGCGGCATCTCGGTGGCCTTCTAAGGCTCGTAAAAATCAAATTAACAATCGAAAAAATAGCCAACATTAGTCCAACTCACCGAACAGCGGGCGACGTAGTTCTGCCGGACTCCGTCGAAAAGAGAGAATGGAGCTCCGCCTCTAAATATAAACTGGGAAATATGACACCACCTCCGGTAGATGGCACGCTCTCCGGAAAAGGCGGCCCCCCACGCCGTTGTCACGGGAAACGTGACGCGACATCCGGCAAACGAGCGCCCTCCCCATAGACGGAAAAAAACAGAAAGGGGGAGAAAAAAAGAAAAAAAAAAGAAAAAAAGGGACAGTGTGTTTTTTCCAGAGACGGGTTAGGGTTAGAGTTATAGGACCGTGTGTCCGAGGAAAGTGACGTGTTGTTGACAAAATTGGAGTTTGGAGAGACTAGCTTGGTGACCTTCTTGGGCCAGATGGCGTAAGAGAGAGACCGAGTCACGGCTGCACTGCGTTGTGGTGGGGGCACAAAGCAGGAGATCGTCGACGTACTGCCATAGGGTTGAGCCGCGCGTCAGCGTAAGTGTGCTAAGGCTGTCTCGAAGCGCCGCGTTGTAGATCGTGGGGCTTTCACAATAGCCCTGACACAGCCTTGTCCATGTGTAAGGCCGACCGTCAAATAGGAACGCAAACCAGAACAGGGACGCTGAAGAAAGCGTTGGCAAGGTCCACAACGGTAAACCGCCGTGCAGAAGGGGGAACCTGAGACATAAGGGTGTAGGGATTGGGGACGCAGGGCGTGCGGGCCCTGACAGCTGCATTTACTGCCTGAAGGTCTTGAACGAACCTCCATTCAGTGGGCTGTCCGGGTGGGCGTATCTTCTTCGCGGGGAAGATGGGAGTGGAAACCGGGGAGGTGGGGCGAGGGACAGTTATGCCCTTGACACGCAAGGCATTGAATACAGGGCAGATGCCATTAACCGCTTCCGGTTTCAAAGGGTACTGAGGTTGGTGGGGACGGAAGTCGGATTTCGGGGTAATGATGACGGGCTCACAATTACGTATGAGACCTACATCCTATTTCCCGTCAGCCCAAAGATGGGAGGGGATGTTGTGAAGCTGCGGAGCAAGTGCAGTGTGTGTGCCAGTGTATGGGCCTCAGTCACTGACGGTGAGGGGGCGGACAGAGCCAACATTCGTGGCGTCACAGCAACGGTGGCGCTGACGTCTACCCGGTATAATTTTAGTGAGGGGGACCAGTCGCGTGAAGAGTCGGCGGGAAGCCAATCTGACGCCAGAGAAGCTTGTCGCGCGAGTGGACCCGTATCTGTCCACTGGGAACCCCGTGGTTTTACCAAGGAGACGTGCGGGACCGAGTCATCAACCGAAAACAACGCAGTTTGGTTGGTGTCTAATGTACACGTGACATGAGCGGTGCAGTGTAGGTTGTCTGCTGTCATGTAGGTCGATGCGTCCCCTGTTGTGGTGTGTGAGCAAGGGAGCAGAGCCACTGTGTGTATTGGGAGGCGGTAGGAGCCCACATGTAGACCCGTAGAGGGAGGGCGGGGTTATGTGTATGCAAAAAAATATTCGCTGCTGGTAACGAAGTGATGTACAGCCCTGATGAGGTGGAAACAACAGAGATGCCCAGTTGGATCATGCCATCTCTATCCAGCAAATTAAATGGGCAGTTATCAGAAATTAAAACAGGCAATTTTGTTGATGAGCTGTCATCCAGGCAAACAAGCGCACAGGAATGGATAATGGCTCCGTGACACACGTACCACTCGCAACAGTGGAGAGGACCGTTTGGCCGCTCCGTGTTAACCGTGGCCGGCCGATAGGCGGTTCTCACCACCGTTCGTGTGGCTCCCGTGTCTAACAAGAAAGGCAGCTCAGCATTTGCAAGACGCAAGGTTATCATTGGCAGTTTTCGGAAAGCTAGCTCATGAGATACATACTGTCCAACTGGGGAAGCTAACAGCAAAGCAGAGTCTTCATTGCAAATCAGTGTATTTGGTTGTGTCTGTGCATTCATACGACCTGATGTGGCAGCAGATGTGTCCAGGACCCCCTCCTCCTCCTCCCGTGTCGCCTGTCAGTCCGAACTCCGGTATGAGCCTCCCCGTGGGGCCCACTGGTTGTGAGGTCCGTTGCTCCATCCTTGGCCTCTTCCGCGCCTTTGGTTGATGCCCTTGACGGAGTGGACAGTCTTCAGCCCAGTGACCGGGCTGGCCACATGTGAAGCAGCAGTCGTCACCCGGTTGGGGGCCGCTGGGCTGGGCGTGTTGTCACGGGTTCTGACATCGTGAACGGTCCCCGGGTCTGTCCTGTTGCACAGGTTAGTAGGGTGAAGGAAGCCGCTGCGGCACCATGGAGGAGAGAGAGAGAGGTGCGATGTTTGTCCTGAGCCTGCCTTGCCTTCTGTTCTTCTTCCTTTTTCTGCATTTGATCGTGGGCATGATCAGCATGTCTCAGCAAGTCTTCCAGTCGTCTCTTTCCGTATCCTACGCAGTGTGTTTCTATGACTTTCCTAACTCCGTCCTGCAGGCCGACCAGGAAATGTTTGCAGAGGTGAGTGTTGTGGTTACACCGCCCCGAGCTGCCTCCCCGGCACGTTCAAGCCACTCCCCCAGCTCGGACGTGCCGGAAACATCCGAGCGCTCGGCTCGCGCTCTGAGGAGACGAGCGCTGCACTGCACCAGGTGTTTGCCATCATCCATCAGGCACACCTGTGGAAATCAGGCAGCCTTCTACAAGAAGCCTCCCAGAACGTCTCTCTGTGCTTCGACGTACTGAACCCTGAGGTAAAGTTCTGACAAGCCCTCCAGCGTTCCTTGCATTCTGTTTATTCCCCAGTGTCTTATCTTCGTGTCTCTGTTTCCTCCCAAGACTCTCCCTCCGCGATTTCCACGGCTCCCCGCGTCTCCCTCGTCCCCAGCGACCTTCACGTTTTCTCCCCGGACCTCTCCTGCGATCTCCCCCCTTGTCCCTCTATCTGGACCCCTCCTTTCGGACTCGACTTCCCGGATCTCGGACCTGGACTTTCTCGGACAACCACTCTTGGATCACGGACTGAACTTTCTTGCCAGGTGCACGCACATTTTTTCAACACCTCCTGGTCATTTACATACCACACCACACATAGGCTAAAAACACTCACACATAGTTATACACGCAAACCACGGGACACCACACATAGTTTATTCACACATCCCACTAACAGAACGCCTTTTTCACCATACATTTCCCTCCCACAATAAAACCCCCCTTTGTAGATTTAGAAGTCATCTCGTGTCTGTCTGTCTTGGGTTTCGCCACACGGGTCAGGTTCTGGTGCGCGAGCACAACAGAACGTCGGAGCCATTATGGACCCAGGCAAACCCAAGGAGCGGACGGTCCCTGTGACGCCCCAGAGCCCCGTCCCCCTAGAGGCAGTAGTAAGAAGTCACAGTTGCCAACTTGCCTCTCTCCGCTCAGAGCTCACTACTGCCTTCACTCGTGTCACCGCAGAGACCAGCGATCTTCACTCCGGCTCCCAGGCCGTGACGAGCGCGTTAGATGCCCTCACCGCACAGATCGCTGCACTCTCCACAGCGGTCTCCAGGATGAGCGACCACCCTGCCCTGGCCTCGGTCTCTGCCCCCAGCTCGGCCTTCTGTTTCCCCGTTCCTGGTCCCGACGTTCCCCCTCCTCCGAGTCAACCCCCACTGGACCCCTGGTGCGAGCCTAACCTCCCCTGCCCGAAGGCCTTCGGTGGGGAGTTCGAGCTGTGCAGGGGTTTCCTTGGTCAGTGTGAGCTCCTGTTCAAACACCAGCCAGCCAGGTATAGGACAGGAGAGACCAAGGCAGCCCTTGTCATGTCCCTCCTCACCGGCAAAGCCCTCAGCTGGGCCATAGTGGCGGTAGGCCTTACCGAGCAGCTCGCCTCGGACTATGGTGCCTTCCGCCGCGAGTTCAATCTGGTGTTCGACCACCCAGCTGACGGGCAGGACGCTGCCGGCCGCCTCCATTCCATCCAACAGGGAGCCAGGTCGGTGGCAGATTATTCCTTGTAGGTAAGGATACTCGCGGCAGACAGTGGGTGGGATGACAAAGCGCTCAAGAGCGCGTACAGGAGGGGGCTGAGCGACCCGTTCAAAGATCTCATCGTTCGGGACCGCCCTGCCTCCTTCAACGAACTCGTCACCCTCGCCCTCCAGATGGACGAACGGCTGCAGGAGCGGCACCAGGAACGCGCCCCGCGCGCTGGCCCCTCCCATAGACTAACCCCCGTCCGTTCTACCGGTGCCTTCCCTGGGTCAGCGTCCCGTGGGCTCTCTCCACCCTCACACTCCCCCTCGCAACCCTGGGTGGCTTCTGGATCCAGGCCGGAGGAGGAGCCCATGCAGTTGGGTCGGTCACGGTTCCCGCTGGAGGTTAGGGAGCAGAGGATGCGTGGCCACCTCTGCCTCTACTGCGGGAGGTCGGGCCACTACATCAAGGCCTGCCCGACTCGCCCAAAAAGGCCCGGCTCACTAGTGAGGGGTGTCCTAGTGAGCCTGACGACCCTTCCTCAGCCCCAGCCCAAGAAGGAGCACAACCACCTTTTTCCGGTCACTCTCACCTGGGGTAACGACTCACTGTCTGTTGGTGCACTCCTGGATTTGGGGGCGGACGAGTGTTTGATGGACATCTCGCTGGCCCGGCAGGCCGGCATTCCACTCGTCCCCCTAGACACACCCCTCACAGCCCAAGCCCTAGATGGTCGTTCACTTGGTAAGATCACACATAGCACTGCTTCCCTCACCCTCACCCTTTCGGGTAATCACGTGGAAGCTATCCGTTTCTTGGTTTTGCACGCCCCCACAGCGCCCCTGGTGTTAGGAAGACCGTGGTTGGAACGGCACGATCCCTACATCTCTTGGTCTACTGGGCGGATTTTGGGTTGGAGCGTTGCGTGTCATGCCAACTGCCTTCGCTCCGCCCACTCCCCGTCCAGCGGCCTCAGACCCGTGCCTCCTCCCACGGATCTCACTGGTGTTCCTCCCATTTATCACGATTTAGCCCCTGTATTTAGTAAAGACAGTGCACTTTCCCTCCCCCCTCACCGTCCCTATGATTGTGCCATAGATCTCTTTCCCGGGGCCGCCCTTCCCACCGGTCGGTTGTATAACCTCTCCGTCCCGGAGAAGGACGCTATGCGCAATTATATCACAGAGTCCCTGGCCTCAGGAATCATAAGGCCCTCGTCTTCCCCGGTGGCAGCGGACTTCTTTTTTGTGGCAAAGAAGGAGGGCAGCCTGAGGCCTTACATAGATTATCGAATGCTAAATAACATCACGGTGAAAAATAAATATCCTCTCCCCCTTATGAGTTCCACATTCGAGCCACTCACTCACGCCACGGTGTTCACGAAGCTGGACCTGCGCAGCGCGTACCACCTGGTGCGCATCCGGGAAGGGGATGAATGGAAGACGGCCTTCAACACCCACCTAAGGCATTTCGAATACCTCGTTATGCCCTTCGGCCTCACCAACGCCCCAGCCGTCTTCCAGGCGTTGGTCAACGACGTGCTCCGGGACATGCTGAACACGTTCGCGGTGGTGTACCTTGATGACATCCTCGTGTTCTCCAGGACTGAGGAGGAACACCACCAGCATGTCCGCCTGGTCCTCCAACGGCTGCTGGAGAACAGGCTCTTCGTGAAAGCCGAGAAGTGCGTGTTCCACTCCGCCTCCGTGGAGTTCCTTGGCCACATCGTGGAGAAGGGGCTCGTCCGCACTGACCCCAGGAAGACCCGAGCGGTGGAGGAGTGGGCACGGCCCACTAACAGGACGCAACTCCAGCGCATCCTGGGGTTTGCAAACTTCTACCGGCGCTTCATCAGGGGGTTCAGCCGTGTGGCCGCCCCCCTCACTGCACTCACCTCCAACCTCCGCCCCTTCTCCTGGACCACGGAGGCAGAAGCCGCCTTTTGGCCCTGAAGAGGCTGTTCACAACGGCTCCGGTGCTCGCCCACCCGGACCCGTGCAGGCAGTTCATCGTGGAGGTGGACGCATCGGACACGGGCATCGGAGCCGTCCTCCCCCAGCGGTCGGAGGAGGACCAGAAGATCCACCCGTGCGCCTTCTTCTCCCGGCGTTTCAGTCCTGCGGAGAAGAATTACGACATCGGCAACAGGGAGTTGCTGGCCGTCCACGCCGCCCTAGAGGAGTGGAGACACTGGCTGGAGGGAGCAGGGCAGCCGTTCATCGTATGGTCCGATCACAAGAACCTGACCTACGTGCGGACGGCTAAGAGGCTCAACCCCAGGCAGGCGCGCTGGGCTCTCTTCTTCAGCCAGTTCGACTTCACCCTCACCTACCGCCCGGGCACCAATAACGTCAGGGCAGACGCCCTCTCCCGTCTGTTTCCCGAGGGGTCCCATGACGCCCCAGACACCATCCTTCCCCCGGACCGGGTGGTGGGTGTCGTCACCTGGGCCATCGAATCGGTGGTGAGAAGGGCCCGGCGCGCCCAGCCCGACCCAGGCAATGGACCCCGGAACCGGCTATTTGTGCCTCCCTGTGTCCGGCCCCAGGTGCTGGAGTGGGGCCACTCCAGCCATCTTGCCTGCCACCCCGGTGTCTACTGAACGGCGGCCTTCATCCGCAGGGGTTTCTGGTGGCCCACCATGGAGGCAGACACCAGAGAGTTCGTGGCAGCCTGCACCACCTGCGCCCGCAGCAAGGCTCTCCATCGCCCTCCAGCAGGTCTCCTGCGCCCCCTTCCTGTCCCCGGCCGACCTTGGTCCCACATTGCAATGGACTTTGTAACTGGCCTCCCCGTGTCGCAAGGCAATGACACCATTCTGACCATTGTCGACCGGTTTTCCAAGGCCGTCCACTTTGTTGCCCTCACCAAACTCCCCTCTGCAGCCGAGACGGCGGACCTTCTCGTCTCCCACGTCGTCCGACCCCATGGGATTCCCCTGGACATTGTCTCTGACCGTGGTCCCCAGTTCACTTCGAAGGTATGGCAGGCCTTCTGTAAGGGGATTGGGGCCACGGTCAGCCTCTCCTCCGGGTATCACCCCCAGACCAATGGGCAGGCAGAGCGGGCCAATCAAGCCCTGGAGGCGGCTTTGCGTTGTGTTACCACCATCAACCCCGCCTCCTGGAGCAAGTACCTGCCCTGGGTGGAGTACTCGCTCAACTCCATAGAGAGTTCGGCTACCGGTTTGTCCCCCTTCGAGTGTTCTCTTGGCTATCAACCTCCTCTGTTCCCCCATCAGGAGTTGGAGGTGGCGGTCCCGTCCACGAGGGCCCATCTCCGCCGATGTCGGCGCGTTTGGAAGAACGCCCGGGCCGCTATGTTGCGAGCTACAGAGCGGGCCCGGCGCAGCGCCAACCGGCGGAGAGTGCCGGCTCCAGCTTATCGACCTGGCCAGAAGGTATGGCTCCTGGCCCGGGAACTACCCTTCCCTACCCTCAACCGGAAGCTGGCTCCCCGCTACGTCGGTCCCTACACCATCGACCGCATCGTCAACCCTTCGGCGGTGCGTCTCCATCTCCCTACCTCACTCAAGATCCATCCCGTCTCCATGTCTCGCGCCTCAAACCGGTAGCCACCAGCCCCCTGTCTCCCCCTGTCCAAGCTCCTCCACCCCCCAGGGTCCTCGACGGTGGTGACATGGTCTGGGATGTCGACCAGCTGCTCGCCGTACGCAGCTGGGGGCGTGGGTACCAATACCTGGTGGACTGGGTTGGCTATGGGCCTGAGGACCGCAGCTGGGTTCCCCGGTCCTACCTGGCCGACCCCGCACTCCTGGAGGAGTTCTATCGGGCCCACCCCAACGCCATCGGACGGTCGCCCGGTGTCTCCCGTAGGAGGGGGGGTCCTGTTGTGGTGACACCGCCCCGAGCTGCCTCCCCGGCACGTTCAAGCCACTCCCCCAGCTCGGACGTGCCGGAAACATCCGAGCGCTCGGCTCGCGCTCTGAGGAGACGAGCGCTGCACTGCACCAGGTGTTTGCCATCATCCATCAGGCACACCTGTGGCAATCAGGCAGCCTTCTACAAGAAGCCTCCCAGAACGTCTCTCTGTGCTTCGACGTACTGAACCCTGCGGTAAAGTTCTGACAAGCCCTCCAGCGTTCCTTGCATTCTGTTTATTCCCCAGTGTCTTATCTTCGTGTCTCTGTTTCCTCCCAAGACTCTCCCTCCGCGATTTCCACGGCTCCCCGCGTCTCCCTCGTCCCCAGCGACCTTCATGTTTTCTCCCCGGACCTCTCCTGCGATCTCCCCCCTTGTCCCTCTATCTGGACCCCTCCCTTCGGACTCGACTTCCCGGATCTCGGACCTGGACTTTCTCGGACAACCCCTCTTGGATCACGGACTGGACTTTCTTGCCAGGTGCACGCACATTTTTTCAACACCTCCTGGTCATTTACATACCACACCACACATAGGCTAAAAACACTCACACATAGTTATACACGCAAACCACGGGACACCACACATAGTTTATTCACACATCCCACTAACAGAACGCCTTTTTCACCATACATTTCCCTCCAACAATAAAATGACCGGGCGGCATCTCGGTGGCCTTCTAAGGCTCGTAAAAATCAAATTAACAATCGAAAAAATAGCCAACATTAGTCCAACTCACCGAACAGCGGGCGACGTAGTTCTGCCGGACTCCGTCGAAAAGAGAGAATGGAGCTCCGCCTCTAAATATAAACTGGGAAATATGACACCACCTCCGGTAGATGGCACGCTCTCCGGAAAAGGCGGCCCCCCACGCCGTTGTCACGGGAAACGTGACGCGACATCCGGCAAACGAGCGCCCTCCCCATAGACGGAAAAAAACAGAAAGGGGGAGAAAAAAAGAAAAAAAAAAGAAAAAAAGGGACAGTGTGTTTTTTCCAGAGACGGGTTAGGGTTAGAGTTATAGGACCGTGTGTCCGAGGAAAGTGACGTGTTGTTGACAAAATTGGAGTTTGGAGAGACTAGCTTGGTGACCTTCTTGGGCCAGATGGCGTAAGAGAGAGACCGAGTCACGGCTGCACTGCGTTGTGGTGGGGGCACAAAGCAGGAGGTCGTCGACGTACTGCCATAGGGTTGAGCCGCGCGTCAGCGTAAGTGTGCTAAGGCTGTCTCGAAGCGCCGCGTTGTAGATCGTGGGGCTTTCACAATAGCCCTGACACAGCCTTGTCCATGTGACCGTCAAATAGGAACGCAAACCAGAACTGGCCGTCAGGATGAACAGGGACGCTGAAGAAAGCGTTGGCAAGGTCCACAACGGTAAACCGCCGTGCAGAAGGGGGAACCTGAGACATAAGGGTGTAGGGATTGGGGACGCAGGGCGTGCGGGCCCTGACAGCTGCATTTACTGCCTGAAGGTCTTGAACGAACCTCCATTCAGTGGGCTGTCCGGGTGGGCGTATCTTCTTCGCGGGGAAGATGGGAGTGGAAACCGGGGAGGTGGGGCAAGGGACAATTATGCCCTTGACACGCAAGGCATTGAATACAGGGCAGATGCCATTAACCGCTTCCGGTTTCAAAGGGTACTGAGGTTGGTGGGGACGGAAGTCGGATTTCGGGGTAATGATGACGGGCTCACAATTACGTATGAGACCTACATCCTATTTCCCGTCAGCCCAAAGATGGGAGGGGATGTTGTGAAGCTGCGGAGCAAGTGCAGTGTGTGTGTGTGTGTATGGGCCTCAGTCACTGATGGTGAGGGGGCGGAAAGAGCCAACATTCGTGGCGTCACCGCAACGGTGGCGCTGACGTCTACCCGGTATAATTTTAGTGAGGGGTACCAGTCGCGTGAAGAGTCGGCGGGAAGCCAATCTGACGCCAGAGAAGCTTGTCGCGCGAGTGGACCCGTATCTGTCCACTGGGAACCCCGTGGTTTTACCAAGGAGACGTGCGGGACCGAGTCATCAACCGAAAACAACGCAGTTTGGTCGGTGTCTAATGTACACGTGACATGAGCGGTGCAGTGTAGGTTGTCCGCTGTCATGTAGGTCGATGCGTCCCCTGTTGTGGTGTGTGAGCAAGGGAGCAGAGCCACTGTGTGTATTGGGAGGCGGTAGGAGCCCACATGTAGACCCGTAGAGGGAGGGCGGGGTTATGTGTATGCAAAACAATATTCGCTGCTGGTAACGAAGTGATGTACAGCCCTGATGAGGTGGAAACAACAGAGATGCCCAGTTGGATCATGCCATCTCTATCCAGCAAATTAAATGGGCAGTTATCAGAAATTAAAACAGGCAATTTTGTTGATGAGCTGTCATCCAGGCAAACAAGCGCACAGGAACGGATAATGGCTCCGTGACACACGTACCACTCGCAACAGTGGAGAGGACCGTTTGGCCGCTCCGTGTTAACCGTGGCCGGCCGATAGGCGGTTCTCACCACCGTTCGTGTGGCTCCCGTGTCTAACAAGAAAGGCAGCTCAGCATTTGCAAGACGCAAGGTTATCATTGGCAGTTTTCGGAAAGCTAGCTCATGAGATACATACTGTCCAACTGGGGAAGCTAACAGCAAAGCAGAGTCTTCATTGCAAATCAGTGTATTTGGTTGTGTCTGTGCATTCATACGACCTGATGTGGCAGCAGATGTGTCCAGGACCCCCACCTCCTCCTCCCGTGTCGCCTGTCAGTCCGAACCCCGGTATGAGCCTCCCCGTGGGGCCCACTGGTTGTGAGGTCCGTTGCTCCATCCTCGGCCTCTTCCGCGCCTTTGGTTGATGCCCTTGACGGAGTGGACAGTCTTCAGCCCAGTGACCGGGCTGGCCACATGTGAAGCAGCAGTCGTCACCCGGTTGGGGGCCGCTGGGCTGGGCGTGTTGTCACGGGTTCTGACATCGTGAACGGTCCCCGGGTCTGTCCTGTTGCACAGGTTAGTAGGGTGAAGGAAGCCGCTGCGGCACCATGGAGGAGAGAGAGAGAGGTGCGATGTTTGTCCTGAGCCTGACTTGCCTTCTGTTCTTCTTCCTTTTTCTGCATTTGATCGTGGGCATGATCAGCATGTCTCAGCAAGTCTTCCAGTCGTCTCTTTCCGTATCCTACGCAGTGTGTTTCTATGGCTTTCCTAACTCCGTCCTGCAGGCCGACCAGGAAATGTTTGCAGAGGTGAGTGTTGTGGTTACACCGCCCCGAGCTGCCTCCCCGGCACGTTCAAGCCACTCCCCCAGCTCGGACGTGCCGGAAACATCCCAGCGCTCGGCTCGCGCTCTGAGGAGACGAGCGCTGCACTGCACCAGGTGTTTGCCATCATCCATCAGGCACACCTGTGGAAATCAGGCAGCCTTCTACAAGAAGCCTCCCAGAACGTCTCTCTGTGCTTCGACGTACTGAACCCTGAGGTAAAGTTCTGACAAGCCCTCCAGCGTTCCTTGCATTCTGTTTATTCCCCAGTGTCTTATCTTCGTGTCTCTGTTTCCTCCCAAGACTCTCCCTCCGCGATTTCCGCATCTCCCTCATCCCCAGCGACCTTCACGTTTTCTCCCCGGACCTCTCCTGCGATCTCCCCCCTTGTCCCTCTATCTGGACCCCTCCCTTCGGACTCGACTTCCCGGATCTCGGACCTGGACTTTCTCGGACAACCCCTCTTGGATCACGGACTGGACTTTCTTGCCAGGTGCACGCACATTTTTTCAACACCTCCTGGTCATTTACATACCACACCACACATAGGCTAAAAACACTCACACATAGTTATACACGCAAACCACGGGACACCACACATAGTTTATTCACACATCCCACTAACAGAACGCCTTTTTCACCATACATTTCCCTCCCACAATAAAACCCCCCTTTGTAGATTTAGAAGTCATCTCGTGTCTGTCTGTCTTGGGTTTCGCCACACGGGTCAGGTTCTGGTGCGCGAGCACAACAGAACGTCGGAGCCATTATGGACCCAGGCAAACCCAAGGAGCGGACGGTCCCTGTGACGCCCCAGAGCCCCGTCCCCCTAGAGGCAGTAGTAAGAAGTCACAGTTGCCAACTTGCCTCTCTCCGCTCAGAGCTTACTACTGCCTTCACCCGTGTCACCGGAGAGGTCAGCGATCTTCAGTCCGGCTCCCAGGCCGCGACGAGCGCGTTAGATGCCCTCACCGCGCAGATCCCTGCACTCTCCACAGCGGTCTCCAGGATGAGTGACCACCCTGCCCTGGCCTCGGTCTCTGCCCCCAGCTCGGCCTTCTGTTTCCCCGTTCCTGGTCCCGACGTTCCCCCTCCTCCGAGTCAACCCCCACTGGACCCCTGGTGCGAGCCTAACCTCCCCTGCCCGAAGGCCTTCGGTGGGGAGTTCGAGCTGTGCAGGGGTTTCCTTGGTCAGTGTGAGCTCCTGTTCAAACACCAGCCAGCCAGGTATAGGACAGGAGAGACCAAGGTAGCCCTTGTCATGTCCCTCCTCACCGGCCAAGCCCTCAGCTGGGCCATAGCGGCGGTAGGCCATACCGAGCAGCTCGCCTCGGACTATTGTGCCTTCCGCCGCGAGTTTAATCTGGTGTTCGACCACCCAGCTGACGGGCAGGACGCTGCCGGCCGCCTCCATTCCATCCAACAGGGAGCCAGGTCGGTGGCAGATTATTCCTTGGAGGTAAGGATACTCGCGGCAGACAGTGGGTGGGATGACACTGCGCTCAAGTGCGCATACAGGAGGGGGCTGAGCGACCCCATCAAAGATCTCATCGTTCGGGACCGCCCTGCCTTCTTCAACGAGCTCGTCACCCTCGCCCTCCAGATGGACGAACGGCTGCAGGAGCGGCGCCAGGAACGCGCCCCTCGCGCTGGCCCCTCCCATAGACCAACCCCCGTCCGTTCTACCGGTGCCTTCCCTTGGTCAGCGTCCCGTGGGCTCTCTCCACCCTCACACTCCCCCTCGCAACCCTGGGTGGCTTCTGGATCCAGGCCGGAGGAGGAGCCCATGCAGTTGGGTCGGTCACGGCTCCCGCTGGAGGTTAGGGAGCAGAGGATGCGTGGCCACCTCTGCCTCTACTGCGGGAGGTCGGGCCACTACATCAAGGCCTGCCCGACTCGCCCAAAAAGGCCCGGCTCACTAGTGAGGGGTGTCCTAGTGAGCCTGACGACCCTTCCTCAGCCCCAGCCCAAGAAGGAGCACAACCACCTTTTTCCGGTCACTCTCACCTGGGGTAACGACTCACTGTCTGTTGGTGCACTCCTGGATTCGGGGGCGGACGAGTGTTTGATGGACATCTCGCTGGCCCGGCAGGCCGGCATTCCACTCGTCCCCCTAGACACACCCCTCACAGCCCAAGCCCTAGATGGTCGTTCACTTGGTAAGATCACACATAGCACTGCTTCCCTCACCCTCACCCTTTCGGGTAATCACGTGGAAGCTATCCGTTTCTTGGTTTTGCACGCCCCCACAGCGCCCCTGGTGTTAGGAAGACCGTGGTTGGAACGGCACGATCCCTACATCTCTTGGTCTACTGGGCGGATTTTGGGTTGGAGCGTTGCGTGTCATGCCAACTGCCTTCGCTCCGCCCACTCCCCGTCCAGCGGCCTCAGACCCGTGCCTCCTCCCACGGATCTCACTGGTGTTCCTCCCATTTATCACGATTTAGCCCCTGTATTTATTTAGTAAAGACAGTGCAACCCAGCCACTGAGGATGCACAAGCCAGTGCATCCTTAGTGCCGGTCCCAAGCCCGGACAAATGGGGAGGGTTGCGTCAGGAAGGGCATCCGGCGTAAAATCTTTGCCAAATCAAATATGCGGATCATAAATAAGACTTACATACCGGATCGGTCGAGGCCCGGGTTACCAACGACCGCCACCGGTACTGTTAACCAGCAGGGTGTCGGTGGAAACTATGCTACTGTTGGGCGAAGGAGAAGGAGAGGAGGAAAGCATGTCCAGAGGCAGCTAGAGAGGAGGAAGGGTAGGCATGTGGAGGTGAGAGTTGGAACTTTGAATGTTGGCACTATGACTGGTAAAGGGAGAGAGCTGGCTGACATGATGGAAAGAAGAAAGGTAGGCATACTGTGTGTGCAAGAGACCAGGTGGAAGGGGAGTAAGGCCAGGAGTATCGGAGGTGGGTTCAAACTCTTCTACCATGGTGTGAATGGGAGGAGAAATGGGGTAGGGGTAATTCTGAAGGAAGAGTATGTCAAGAGCGTGCTGGAGGTGAAGAGAGTGTCAGACAGAGTGATGAGTATGAAGCTGGAAATTGAAGGTTTATTGCTGAATGTTATCAGCGTATATGCCCCGCAAGTTGGGTGTGAGATGGATGAAAAAGAAGAATTCTGGAATGAGTTGGACGACATGGTGGAGAGGGTACCCAAGGAGGAGAGAGTGGTGATTGGAGCGGACTTCAATGGACATGTTGGTGAAGGGAACAGAGGTGATGAGGAGGTGATGGGAAAGTATGGAGTCAAGAAGAGAAATGTGGAAGGACAGATGGTGGTCGATTTTGCGAAAAGGATGGAAATGGCTGTGGTGAATACATATTTCAAGAAGAGGGAGGAACACAGGGTGACGTACAAGAGTGGAGGGAAGTGCACACAGGTGGACTATATCTTATGTAGAAGGCACCATCTAAAAGGGATTGGAGACTGCAAGGTGGTGACAGGGGAGAGCGTAGCCAGGCAGCATCGGATGGTGGTCTGTAGGATGACTTTGGAGACCAAGAAGAGGAAGCGAGTGAAGACACAGCCGAAGATCAAATGGTGGAAGTTGAAGAAGGAAGACTGTTGTGTGGAGTTCAGGCAGGAGTTAAGACAGGCACTGGGTGGTAGTGAAGAGTTGCCAGATGGCTGGAAAACCACTGCAGAAAGAGTGAGGGAGACAGCTAGGAAGGTACTTGGTGTGTCATCAGGACAGAGAAAGGAAGACAAGGAGACTTGGTGGTGGGATGAGGAAGTACAGCAAATTATACAGAGGAAAAGGTTGGCAAAGAAGAAGTGGGATAGTCAGAGAGATGAAGAAAGTAGACAGGAGTACAAGGAGATGCAGCGTAAAGCAAAGAGAGAGGTGGCAAAGGCAAAGGAAAAGGCGTATGGTGAGTTGTATGACAGATTAGACACTAAGGAAGGAGAAAAGGACTTGTACCGATTGGCTAGACAGAGGGACCAAGCTGCAAAGGATGTGCAGCAAGTTAGGGCGATCAAGGATAGAGATGGAAATGTGCTGACAAGCGAGGAGAGTGTGCTAAGAAGGTGGAAGGAATACTTTGAGGGGCTGATGAATGAAGAAAATGAGAGAGAGAGAAGGTTGGATGATGTAGGGATAGTGAATCAGGAAGTTCAGCGGATTAGCAAGGAGGAAGTGAGGGCAGCTATGAAGAGGATGAAGAATGGAAAGGCAGTTGGTCCTGATGACATACCTGTGGAGGCATGGAGATGTTTAGGAGAGATGGCAGTGGACTTTCTAACTAGATTGTTTAACACAATCCTGGAAAGTGAGAGGATGCCTGAGGAGTGGAGAAGAAGCATACTGGTACCGATTTTCAAGAACAAGGGCGATGTGCAGAACTGTAACAACTACAGAGGTATAAAGTTGATCAGCCACAGCATGAAGATTTGGGAAAGAGTAATAGAAGCTAGGTTAAGAGGAGAGGTGACGATCAGCGAGCAGCAGTATGGTTTCATGCCACGAAAGAGCACCACAGATGCGATGTTTGCTTTGAGAATGTTGATTGAGAAGTATAGAGAAGGCCAGAAAGAGTTGCATTGTGTCTTTGTAGATTTAGAGAAAGCTTATGACAGAGTACCGAGAGAGGAGGTGTGGTATTGTATGAGGAAGTCAGGAGTTGCAGAGAAGTATGTAGGAGTGGTGCAGGATACGTATGAGGGAAGTGTGACAATGGTGAGGTGTGCGGTTGGAATGACGGATGGGTTCAAGGTGGAGGTGGGATTACATCAAGGATCGGCTCTTAGCCCTTTCTTGTTTGCAATGGTGATGGACAGGTTGACGGACAAGATCAGGCAGGAGTCTCCATGGACGATGATGTTCGCGGATGACATTGTGATCTGTAGTGAGAGTAGGGTGCAGGTTGAGGAGAGCCTGGAGAGGTGGAGGTATGCACTAGAGAGAAGAGGAATGAAAGTCAGTAGGAGCAAGACGGAATACCTATGCGTGAATGAGAGAGAGGACAGTGGAATGGTCAGGATGCAAGGAGTGGAGGTGACAAAGACATCTGAGTTTAAATACTTGGGGTCAACTGTCCAAAGTAACGGGGAGTGCAGTAGAGAGGTGAAAAAGAGAGTGCAGGCAGGTTGGAGTGGGTGGAGAAGTGTGTCAGGAGTGATTTGCGACAGAAGGGTACCAGCAAGAGTTAAAGGGAAAGTTTACAAGATGGTTGTGAGACCAGCTATGTTATATGGTTTGGAGACAGTGGCACTGACGAAAAGACAGGAGGCGGAGCTGGAGGTGGCAGAGTTGAAGATGCTAAGATTTTCACTGGGAGTAACGAAGAAGGACAGGATTAGGAACGATTATATTAGAGGGACCGCTCAGGTTGGACGGTTTGGAGACAAAGCAAGAGAGGCAAGATTGAGATGGCTTGGACATGTGTGGAGGAGAGATGCTGAGTATATTGGGAGAAGGATGCTGAATATGGAGCTGCCAGGGAAGAGGAGAAGAGGAAGGCCAAAGAGGAGGTTTATGGATGTGGTGAGGGAAGACATGCAGGTGGCTGGTGTGACAGAGGAAGACGCAGAAGACAGGAAGAAATGGAAACGGATGATCCGCTGTGGCGACCCCTAACGGGAGCAGCCGAAAGTAGTAGTAGATTTAGTAAAGACAGTGCACTTTCCCTCCCCCCTCACCGTCCCTATGATTGTGCCATTGATCTCTTTCCCGGGGCCGCCCTTCCCACCGGTCGGTTGCATAACCTCTCCGTCCCGGAGAAGGAGGCTATGCGCAATTATATCACAGAGTCCCTGGCCTCAGGAATCATAAGGCCCTCGTCTTCCCCGGTGGCAGCGGACTTCTTTTTTGTGGCAAAGAAGGAGGGCAGCCTGAGGCCTTACATAGATTATCGAATGCTACATAACATCACGGTGAAAAATAAATATCCACTCCCCCTTATGAGTTCCACGTTCGAGCTACTCACTCACGCCACGGTGTTCACGAAGCTGGACCTGCGCAGCGCGTACCACCTGGTGCGCATCCGGGAAGGGGATGAATGGAAGACGGCCTTCAACACCCACCTAAGGCATTTCGAATACCTCGTTATGCCCTTCGGCCTCACCAACGCCCCGGCCGTCTTCCAGGCGTTGGTCAACGACGTGCTCCGGGACATGCTGAACACGTTCGCGGTGGTGTACCTGGATGACATCCTCGTGTTCTCCAGGACTGAGGAGGAACACCACCAGCATGTCCGCCTGGTCCTCCAACGGCTGCTGGAGAACAGGCTCTTCGTGAAAGCCGAGAAGTGCGTGTTCCACTCCGCCTCCGTGGAGTTCCTTGGCCACATCGTGGAGAAGGGGCTCGTCCGCACTGACCCCAGGAAGACCCGAGCGGTGGAGGAGTGGGCACGGCCCACTAACAGGACGCAACTCCAGCGCTTCCTGGGGTTTGCAAACTTCTACCGGCGCTTCATCAGGGGGTTCAGCCGTGTGGCCGCCCCCCTCACTGCACTCACCTCCAACCTCCGCCCCTTCTCCTGGACCACGGAGGCAGAAGCCGCCTTTTGGCCCTGAAGAGGCTGTTCACAACGGCTCCGGTGCTCGCCCACCCGGACCCGTGCAGGCAGTTCATCGTGGAGGTGGACGCATCGGACACGGGCATCGGAGCCGTCCTCTCCCAGCGGTCGGAGGAGGACCAGAAGATCCACCCGTGCGCCTTCTTCTCCCGGCGTTTCAGTCCTGCGGAGAAGAATTACGACATCGGCAACAGGGAGTTGCTGGCCGTCCACGCCGCCCTAGAGGAGTGGAGACACTGGCTGGAGGGAGCAGGGCAGCCGTTCATCGTATGGTCCGATCACAAGAACCTGACCTACGTGCGGACGGCTAAGAGGCTCAACCCCAGGCAGGCGCGCTGGGCTCTCTTCTTCAGCCGGTTCGACTTCACCCTCACCTACCGCCCGGGCACCAAGAACGTCAGGGCAGACGCCCTCTCCCGTCTGTTTCCCGAGGGGTCCCCTGACGCCCCAGACACCATCCTTCCCCCGGCCCGGGTGGTGGGTGTCGTCACCTGGGCCATCGGTGGTGAGAAGGGCCCAGCGCGCCCAACCCGACCCACGCAATGGACCCCGGAACCGGCTATTTGTGCCTCCCTGTGTCCGGCCCCAGGTGCTGGAGTGGGGCCACTCCAGCCATCTTGCTTGCCACCCCGGTGTCTACCGAACGGCGGCCTTCATCCGCAGGGGTTTCTGGTGGCCCACCATGGAGGCAGACACCAGAGAATTCGTGGCAGCCTGCACCACCTGCGCCCGCAGCAAGGCTCTCCATCGCCCTCCAGCAGGTCTCCTGCGCCCCCTTCCTGTCCCCGGCCGACCTTGGTCCCACATTGCCTTGGACTTTGTAACTGGCCTCCCCGTGTCGCAAGGCAATGACACCATTCTGACCATTGTCGACCGGTTTTCCAAGGCCGTCCCCTTTGTTGCCCTCACCAAACTCCCCTCTGCAGCCGAGACGGCGGACCTTCTCGTCTCCCACTTCGTCCGACCCCATGGGATTCCCCTGGACATTGTCTCTGACCGTGGTCCCCAGTTCACTTCGAAGGTATGGCAGGCCTTCTGTAAGGGGATTGGGGCCACGGTCAGCCTCTCCTCCGGGTATCACCCCCAGACCAATGGGCAGGCAGAGCGGGCCAATCAAGCCCTGGAGGCGGCTTTGCGTTGCGTTACCACCAGCAACCCCGCCTCCTGGAGCAAGTACCTGCCCTGGGTGGAGTACTCGTTCAACTCCATGGAGAGTTCGGCTACCGGTTTGTCCCCCTTCGAGTGTTCTCTTGGCTATCAACCTCCTCTGTTCCCCCATCAGGAGTTGGAGGTGGCGGTCCCGTCCACGAAGGCCCATCTCGTTTGGTAGACCGCCCGGGCCGCTCTGTTGCGAGCTACAGAGCGGGCCCGGCGCAGCGCCAACCGGCGGAGAGTGCCGGCTCCAGCTTATCGACCTGGCCAGAAGGTATGGCTCCTGGCCCGGGACCTGCCCTTCCCTACCATCAACCGGAAGCTGGCTCCCCGCTACGTCGGTCCCTACACCATCGACCGCATCGTCAACCCTTCGGCGGTGCGTCTCCATCTCCCTACCTCACTCAAGATCCATCCCGTCTTCCATGTCTCGCGCCTCAAACCGGTAGCCACCAGCCCCCTGTCTCCCCCTGTCCAAGCTCCTCCACCCCCCAGGATCCTCGACGGTGGTGACATGGTCTGGGATGTCGACCAGCTGCTCGCCGTACGCCGCCGGGGGCGTGGGTACCAATACCTGGTGGACTGGGTTGGCTATGGGCCCGAGGACCGCAGCTGGGTTCCCCGGTCCTACCTGGCCGACCCCGCACTCCTGGAGGAGTTCTATCGGGCCCACCCCAACGCCATCGGACGGTCGCCCGGTGTCTCCCGTAGGAGGGGGGGTCCTGTTGTGGTTACACCGCCCCGAGCTGCCTCCCCGGCACGTTCAAGCCACTCCCCCAGCTCGGACGTGCCGGAAACATCCCGAGCGCTGCACTGCACCAGGTGTTTGCCATCATCCATCAGGCACACCTGTGGCAATCAGGCAGCCTTCTACAAGAAGCCTCCCAGAACGTCTCTCTGTGCTTCGACGTACTGAACCCTGCGGTAAAGTTCTGACAAGCCCTCCAGCGTTCCTTGCATTCTGTTTATTCCCCAGTGTCTTACCTTCCTGTCTCTGTTTCCTCCCAAGACTCTCCCTCCGCGATTTCCACGGCTCCCCGCGTCTCCCTCGTCCCCAGCGACCTTCACGTTTTCTCCCCGGACCTCTCCTGCGATCTCCCCCCTTGTCCCTCTATCTGGAACCCTCCTTTCGGACTCGACTTCCCGGATCTCGGACCTGGACTTTCTCGGACAACCCCTCTTGGATCACGGACTGGACTTTCTTGCCAGGTGCACGCACATTTTTTCAACACCTCCTGGTCATTTACATACCGCACCACACATAGGCTAAAAACACTCACGCATAGTTATACACGCAAACCACGGGACACCACACATAGTTTATTCACACATCCCACTAACAGAACGCCTTTTTCACCATACATTTCCCTCCAACAATAAAATGACCGGGCGGCATCTCGGTGGCCTTCTAAGGCTCGTAAAAATCAAATTAACAATCAAAAAAAAAAGCCAACATTAGTCCAACTCACCGAACAGCGGGCGACGTAGTTCTGCCGGACTCCGTCGAAAAGAGAGAATGGAGCTCCGCCTCTAAATATAAACTGGGAAATATGACACCACCTCCGGTAGATGGCACGCTCTCCGGAAAAGGCGGCCCCCCACGCCGTTGTCACGGGAAACGTGACGCGACATCCGGCAAACGAGCGCCCTCCCCATAGACGGAAAAACAACAGAAAGGGGGAGAAAAAAAGAAAAAAAAAAGAAAAAAAGGGACAGTGTGTTTTTTCCAGAGACGGGTTAGGGTTAGAGTTATAGGACCGTGTGTCCGAGGAAAGTGACGTGTTGTTGACAAAATTGGAGTTTGGAGAGACTAGCTTGGTGACCTTCTTGGGCCAGATGGCGTAAGAGAGAGACCGAGTCACGGCTGCACTGCGTTGTGGTGGGGGCACAAAGCAGGAGGTCGTCGACGTACTGCCATAGGGTTGAGCCGCGCGTCAGCGTAAGTGTGCTAAGGCTGTCTCGAAGCGCCGCGTTGTAGATCGTGGGGCTTTCACAATAGCCCTGACACAGCCTTGTCCATGTGTAAGGCCGACCGTCAAATAGGAACGCAAACCAGAACAGGGACGCTGAAGAAAGCGTTGGCAAGGTCCACAACGGTAAACCGCCGTGCAGAAGGGGGAACCTGAGACATAAGGGTGTAGGGATTGGGGACGCAGGGCGTGCGGGCCCTGACAGCTGCATTTACTGCCTGAAGGTCTTGAACGAACCTCCATTCAGTGGGCTGTCCGGGTGGGCGTATCTTCTTCGCGGGGAAGATGGGAGTGGAAACCGGGGAGGTGGGGCAAGGGACAATTATGCCCTTGACACGCAAGGCATTGAATACAGGGCAGATGCCATTAACCGCTTCCGGTTTCAAAGGGTACTGAGGTTGGTGGGGACGGAAGTCGGATTTCGGGGTAATGATGACGGGCTCACAATTACGTATGAGACCTACATCCTATTTCCCGTCAGCCCAAAGATGGGAGGGGATGTTGTGAAGCTGCGGAGCAAGTGCAGTGTGTGTGTGTGTGTGTGTGTGTGTGTGTGTGTGTGTGTGTGTGTGTGTATGGGCCTCAGTCACTGACGGTGAGGGGGCGGAAAGAGCCAACATTCGTGGCGTCACCGCAACGGTGGCGCCACGAATGTGAGGGGGACCAGTCGCGTGAAGAGTCGGCGGGAAGCCAATCTGACGCCAGAGAAGCTTGTCGCGCGAGTGGACCCGTATCTGTCCACTGGGAACCCCGTGGTTTTACCAAGGAGACGTGCGGGACCGAGTCATCAACCGAAAACAACGCAGTTTGGTCGGTGTCTAATGTACACGTGACATGAGCGGTGCAGTGTAGGTTGTCCGCTGTCATGTAGGTCGATGCGTCCCCTGTTGTGGTGTGTGAGCAAGGGAGCAGAGCCACTGTGTGTATTGGGAGGCGGTAGGAGCCCACATGTAGACCCGTAGAGGGAGGGCGGGGTTATGTGTATGCAAAAAAATATTCGCTGCTGGTAACGAAGTGATGTACAGCCCTGATGAGGTGGAAACAACAGAGATGCCCAGTTGGATCATGCCATCTCTATCCAGCAAATTAAATGGGCAGTTATCAGAAATTAAAACAGGCAATTTTGTTGATGAGCTGTCATCCAGGCAAACAAGCGCACAGGAACGGATAATGGCTCCGTGACACACGTACCACTCGCAACAGTGGAGAGGACCGTTTGGCCGCTCCGTGTTAACCGTGGCCGGCCGATAGGCGGTTCTCACCACCGTTCGTGTGGCTCCAGTGTCTAACAAGAAAGGCAGCCCAGCATTTGCAAGATGCAAGGTTATCATTGGCAGTTTTCGGAAAGCTAGCTCATGAGATACATACTGTCCAACTGGGGAAGCTAACAGCAAAGCAGAGTCTTCATTGCAAATCAGTGTATTTGGCTGTGTCTGTGCATTCATACGACCTGATGTGGCAGCAGATGTGTCCAGGACCCCCCCCTCCTCCTCCCATGTCGCCTGTCAGTCCGAACCCCGGTATGAGCCTCCCCGTGGGGCCCACTGGTTGTGAGGTCCGTTGCTCCATCCTCGGCCTCTTCCGCGCCTTTGGTTGATGCCCTTCACGGAGTGGACAGGGTTCAGCCCAGTGACCAGGCTGGCCACATGTGAAGCAGCAGTCGTCACCCGGTTGGGGGCCGCTGGGCTGGGCGTGTTGTCACGGGTTCTGACATCGTGAACGGTCCCCGGGTCTGTCCTGTTGCACAGGTTAGTAGGGTGAAGGAAGCCGCTGCAGCGCCATGGAGGAGAGAGAGAGAGGTGCGATGTTTGTCCTGAGCCTGCCTTGCCTTCTGTTCTTCTTCCTTTTTCTGCATTTGATCGTGGGCATGATCAGCATGTCTCAGCAAGTCTTCCAGTCGTCTCTTTCCGTATCCTACGCAGTGTGTTTCTATGGCTTTCCTAACTCCGTCCTGCAGGCCGGCCAGGAAATGTTTGCAGAGGTGAGTTTCCCATTGGCCTCTCGCCGTGGACGGGGGAGAGAGAACTGGTGGCGGTTGGGGTGTTGGTGGTGGTGGTGGTGTCAGACGGGGTGTCGGTGGTGGTCCCAGGATCGGTCTCATGGCGCCGCGTTGTTGGACAGGTTGTTGGACGCACCCGGAGTCGTCAGAGGGGTGTCCCAGAGACATCGCTATGAGCTGCGGATATAAGGAAGACAAAAGGAGAGAGAGAGGCTGGCTGCCATGTGAGTATGGCGGAGGGGTGGATGTCAGAGATGGATTAGGAGAGGTGTGTGAGAACGGGTCTTTGGTTGATACGTGAGCTGTCGTATCTCTGTCTTTGTCCGAGTCGTCGCTGCGCGTCATAGTCCTCTGTAGCCTTTTTCTTTCCCTACTTTCACACTCTTTCTCCCACATTCCCAAAATTCTTTCTTGCTCTGCCATATACTCTAACCATGTTGTAGGAATCTTTTTCCTTTCTAAGACCTTCGCTTTTCCCTTTTCCATGGACTGTCGGACTTTCATTAGTTTATTCTTGCTCAAAGTTCCTTCAACAGGAAACCCATGATCCTGCATCCAGTTTAAAATATATTTTACCGAGTCTTCACCATATTTCCTTATCACTCATTATCTGATAGATCGGACCCTCCATATCTATCGGGGGCGGTTTACTGCCCTTTTTTCCCTTTTATTTTCTTTTTTTCCCCTCAAAATTCACTTGATCCTACCAAATGACCACTTCTATTAGTGCGAGACCGAGGGTGAACAGCCGCTTAATTGTCAGTGCACGACCTCATCTGGTTTCAATAGTACGCGTTTTAAATGATCATTTTATCCTTTAAAGAATTCTGCTTACCCGTGCGATGAATCTCCCAGGGTTTTGCTGAGGGATCTCAGCGACACCGAACAAACGGACCACCCGCCTCTCCCTTTCTTCTTCTCAAACCTGGTGAGGTTATTGGGAGATCGGTGACTATGTTCTTGTCCCGAGATGATCAGTCAGCCGGTTGTCCGTCTGGCGGGGCGACGTGAGATCCCGCTTCTGACACCAAATTGTTGTGGATTTTCCTTTATCCTTTTAATGGGCTCTTGCCCCAGCAACCTCTGGGGAGAATAATCATCGGACAAATATTGAAGCAAACAGAGAATCTTTAATGCATCTGCAGATGGAGAGACATAAGGCCACACAGAGGTTCGTCTGTGAGGATATGCTCTGCCTCTGAGCTGGAGATAGTGGTTTTTTATACAACAGTCCGTCGCGTCATACACTATGTTTCCTGCGTCAACTAAGGTGTAATCTTACAAAGGAATGAAGGAAACATCTACGTTAATCACGTTCTGTGCCTCGTGAGTGTCTGTACGCCTGTTGCACTTGTCTTTTGCTGTACCTGGCCGTTCCTGGGATGCGGCAATGGGGAGGCAAGCATAGTAACAGTTGCTATGTGGCCCCATGGAAGGTACGCATGAGAACAATGGTTATGTGTGTCTGCAGTGAGTGAGAAGTTTCATACACACAGACAAGTGGAAAACTACAGAGTACATACGGAGTGCATATGGAGAACATTTTGTACTCCACATACATCACCAACATCCTGCTCAGCTCTCCCCTTCTCAGCCTCCTCCTGCTCAGCTGCACCACTCTCCTCTCAGAGCCTCACCGCAGCCACATCGTCATGACACGACTGGTACGAATGACATTGCGAGGTACTTGGTGCGCCGAGAGCTTGTGAATTCCGGTCTCATCCAGTTCAACGAGCGCCCAGAAAATTATTGGGCATGGAAGTCCTCTTTCTTCAACGCCATTGAAGGACTGAACTTAACTGCCAGCAAGGAGCTCGACCTCTTGACAAAGTCGTTAGGAAAAGAGTTCTCAGAGCACGTTACAAGGATTCGCTATGTGCACGTCGCCGACCCTGTAGTGGGCCTACAACATGTCTGGGAACGCCTAGAAGAGTGCTCCCCTGAAGTGATCGAGAGAGCGCTCTTCGAGAGGATAGAGAACTTTCCAAAAATCTCTCAGAAAGACCCCGTAAAGTTGAGGGAACTGGGAGACCTGCTGATGGAGTTAGACTCTGCTAAGTGTGAGGGCTACCTGCCGGGGCTCTCGTACCTGGACACCGCCAGGGGTGTCAACCCGATCGTTGAGAAGCTGCCACACAGTCTACAAGAGAGGTGGATAACTAAGGGTTCCCAGTACAAAGAGCAGCACCATGCCCCCCCCCATTCACCTTCTTCGCAGACTTCCTCTGCAGCGAGGCACACAGAAGAAACGACCCCAGCTTTACTCTCCCTTCAGCTCCCTCGAAAACGTCCAGCAAGTCCTCCACAGGGTTCTCAAAACATGAGCGATCAGAAAAGGAATCAAGACACGCCAAAACGAATGTCTCCACCCACAAGACAGAGGTCTCAACAAACCGCTCAGCTTCTCAGTCACGCAGTTCGAGCAGCATGCCTGGCGACAAAGGGAAACAATGTCCCATCCATCAGAAGCGCCATCCTCTAAAGAAATGTCGGGGTTTTCGAAGCAAGTCTCTTGAGGAGCGCAAAGCCTTTCTGAAAGAGAATGGTGCCTGCTACAGGTGTTGCTCCTCCACAACTCACTTGGCGAAGAACTGTAAGGCAACTTTGAAGTGCAGCGAATGTGAGAGCGATGACCACATAGCGGCGCTCCACCCTGGACCTCCTCCACGGGACAAAAAAGACAAGGACCCCACCTCAGAGCATGGCGGGGAGAGTGAAGAGGAGGCGCCTCCACCAGCAGTCACCTCTAAATGCACAGCACACCCAGACAGAGCTAGTAACGTCTACATCGTCCTGGACGACCAGAGCAACAGATCTCTGGCGAGGTCTGATTTCTTCTACCTCATCCAAATCAGAGGTTCAGACTCACCGTACACCCTGCGTACATGTGCAGGAGTCACCGATACATCTGGAGGAAGAGCCACAGGGTTCTTGGCGGAGTCGTTGGATGGAAAAAACAAGTGTGCTGCTTCCAACACTCATTGAGTGCAACCATATGCCTGACGATCGGTCAGAAATCCCGACCCCAGAAGCTGCACAGCACCACAGCCACCTGAAGTCCATCGCTCGCAGAATCCCTCGCCTGGACCCTGAAGCCCAGATCCTGATACTTCTGGGACGCCACATCCTTCAGGTCCACAAAGTCAGGGAGCAACGCAATGGTCCTCCCAGCGCCCCCTATGCCCAACGTCTAGACCTGGGTTGGGTGGTTATAGGGGACGTGTGCCTGGGTTCAGCCCACAAGCCAGCAGCTGTGACTTCCTATCGCACCAGCGTGCTAGAAAACGGAAGGCCATCTCTCCTCACTCTGTGCCCCAACCGTCTCCAGGTCAAGGAAAGGTTCCTCCTTACAGCATCAAACATGACACCCCAGTCCCTGATGACGACAAAGTGGGGCTTTCCATCGAAGATCGTCTGTTCCTGGAGTTCATGGACAGAGAGATGGTGATGGACGACACAAACAGCTGGGTGGCGCCTCTCCCATTCCGATCCCCTCGTCGACGGCTCCCGAACAATCGAGACCAAGCTCTCAGCAGACTTACCTCTCCCCGCCGCACCCTGGAAAGAAAGCCTAAGATGAAAGCCGACTTCGTCACACCTTCATGCAAAACATCTTTGATCACGACCAGGCTGAGTTGGCCCCACCACTACCGGAGGGAAGTGAGTGCTGGTACTTACTTATCTTCGGCGTCTACCATCCTCAAAAGCCAGACAAGATCAGGGTTGTCTTCGATTCCAGCGCTCAACATCACGGCATCTCCCTGAACGATGTGCGTGCTACTTACCGGCCCGGATCTGAACAACAGCTTGCTGGGAGTCTTGCTGCGCTCCCGAAGAGAAACAGTGGCTGTCATAGCGGACATCGAGCAGATGTTTCACAGCTTCGTCGTTCGAGAAGACAACAGAGATTTCTTGTGTTTCCTGTGGTTCAACAACAACGACCCCAACCGAGAGATTGCCGAGTATCGCATGAAAGTCCACGTATTCGGCAACTCACCATCCCCAGCTGTCGCCATCTATGGACTTCACCGAGCAGCAGAACACAGCTCCAGGGAACACGGAATGGATGCCAAGCACTTAGTGGAACGCGACTTCTACGTCGACGACCGCCTCGCTCTGGCTGGGTTGCGTCCCGAGGGGCAGCCGTGAGTAGAGGGAGGAGTCGTTGGCAGCTTGACTGGAGGTGGCCACTTGCTGTGTATTTAGCATAGCAGCACACTCAGCTGCTCCCTCAACCTGTAGTGCGATGGTAATTGCTCTGGACAGCAGCAGATCGTCTTTTTCCAGCAGGAGAGTCTCACGTACCTTTGCGTTGTTGGTGTGTTCGATTAGCTGGTCGCGAACCATCTCGTCCTGAAGCGCGCCAAACTTGCATGAGCTAGCTAGCCCTCGCAAATTAGCTACGTACTGCCGCACAGACTCACCAGGCAGTTGGTGTCGCTGACGGAATATAAATCGCCGAAGGAGGGCACTCTGTGGAGCAGCGAAATGGGTGCTCATAAGTCCCACAGCTTCGTCAAAGTTTGTGACGTTCCCCAGAGTCCCGAGCACACGATGACCCTCTGCTCCCAAGCAGTGTAGCAACAGAGCCGTCTTCCTAGCCTGGCTCACGTCGTCGAGCCCTGAGGCGATGATGTAATTTTCAAAACTATGTAGCCAGCGAGTCCATGGTACCGGAGGCTCGCCAGGTAACGCCAGGAAGGGGGCAGGTGGTGGGAGAGAGATATCAGCCATCCTCGTCGCCAATATTGTATTGAGAAATCACGTCAGGACACAGCGCTGTCGCTCGACACAACCTCTACGTTGCATTCTTTATTTAGACTGACACAGCATCACAGGCAGACCCGATCAAACAACCCAGAGCCCGCAGGCATCACCAAGCGATCCCAGCACAATAGAACAGCACCAAATCAAATGCAGCACTGTCGATGTGTGCAGACATAACAAGGGGCTTACCAGCGTTTCCCATTGGAAGTAACAACCCCTTTCAGCCCGCGATTTAGCAAACACCGTTCACATGTGTCGCACCGGGCATTCATGCAGCATAAGCCTCGGTTTGTAGCTAAGAGCCGTTCACAATGTGCTGCACGAGGCCTACCTACACATGTTGCTAGTGCTAGCTAACGTTAGCTAGTACAAGAAGTGAATCTCTTGTGCTGCTTAGCTACGGGTGCTTAATAGTGACGAGCATAATCGTTCAATAAACATTAGGCTCACATGCATCGAAACTGACGATATTAAATGATTCCAAGTAGAAAATTCAACAAGCCAACTAGCTAGATAGCATTTGCCTTGGCGTGGGACTGACAAGCTAGCATAAGCTAACGTGAGCTAGTGAAAATTCGCACACATTAAAATGACATCTGGATGTAACGTTACATGTATATAGACATCTCCGATATCGTTATGCAAGCAGGTGAGCGGCTAACGTTAAACCGGAATTAAGCAAGCGAGACTGTGTGGCTAGCTAGAATTAGCAGGCCCCGTTTATAGCAGCTAGCAGCAGGTCTGTCTTCTAACGTCAGGCGTAGCCAATCGCTCGGTTGGTTGTCGGTGTGATAACGTGGCAATATTCGCTAACTTTAAAAAAAAAAATTCGCTAACTAACGTTAGCTAGCTTATGCTAGCTAGTCGTTTCCTAGCCAGGCTAGCTAGCTATGAACGTATAAACTGCCGTGCGATAACGTTATAATTAGCTTTAATCAGTCACTTAAAAATCACACCCGAGTGTGCCAAAATGTTACAAAAACATGTCGATATTCAATGTTTACTGGGCTTTTTCGCGCTTCGGCTCACTTCTTACCGAGAAATTGGCACTTGGCACAAGTTGGCCGTGAACTTGACTTCTCCTCAGGGCTCCAAGCAGTGAAAAGAAAAATGGCATAAAATCAAGAGATTTTGAGAACCAAAGTTTGGCTACGTCAGTAGTCACGTGACATACTGGATGGAAAAATAGTCTTTGGTTTTAAGTCAGTCAAATACATTGAACCAATGAGGCCCTGATTTCCATTGAATTAAAGTGATTTTAATACATATATAGACCCAAAATATCATAAATACCATTATATCGGGTCCAATCAAATAAAAAACACGCTTTAATTGAATGGCAGCATATGATCACTTTTTACTGTGTGGATGCAAACAGTGAAACTTATGTAACCCCTTTTTCACTGGCGGGTGAAGTAATACTTGGAGTAGTATTGGTCGAGGATCAATGACCACACCGGGTTATAGAACTCAGGTTTAATCGTGGCTCAGTAGGCAGACGTAATAACCATACGTGGTAGTGGTGTAACCATAATAACAGTCCGGGTAGTACATAACACCTATTGTAGTTCCAGTGGATATACATGGCGTTATATCACTACAACCAGCTGCACTGATGTTTGCTCGGGAGCTACAGACGCCTGTGGATCTGGTCTTTGGCAAGCCGCCAAACCCACCAGTACGAGTGCCGCCGGGCCAGGACTATGTAGACGCACTACAGGACCGGATGGAGGCTCCTCATCAGCTGGCTCCAGAAAATATGGCTTCTGCAGGGGAAAGGCAGAAGAGAGCCTATGATGTACGTTGCCACTGCAAAGAGTACCAGCAGGGGGACAACGTATGGGTGTATAACCCACGGCGAACGAAGGGACGGTCCCCAAAGCTGAACAGCAACTGGGAGGGGCCCTGCCTCATCCTGAAGAGGATCTCAGAGGTCATCTATAGAGTGAAGCTCCACAGCCGCCCTCGGATAGTCATCCTTCACCAAGATTGCCTCGCACCTTACTTAGTACAGACCAGGCTACCGGGGTCCAGGGAGGGGGTAAGGACACTGCTGGATCAAAGCCAACCTCCCTGGATGTCAGCAAGGAGCTACCATTAGAGCACCTTGTTTTGGGCCAGGGAGGGGGCGGGGACACTGGGTTTACAGAGCTGCCCTCCCTGGCCAGGAATGGAAACAGCGGTGACGTCGACGTCGACGGTGGGGGCTCAGACCCAGCGGATGCAGAGCCGCCCCCGTCATCCATCAGCAGCCCGCGGCAAGGAGCAGCCCGGGATGGGAGAGCTGCTCGGCGGAAGAAACCCTCATGGTGGATGGACCCCTCCACATGGGATTTGGGTTAGGCCAACGGGACGTTGGTCTTTCAAGGAAGGAGGCAGTGTAGCGAATTCAACTAGAGTGTTCCTGCTCCAAGTTCATTTGCATGTTACCCACGATGCAACTGAAATGTCGATGTTTTGGTTATGTTGTGGGCTATTGAACACGTTAAAAACGGGCATATCTGTTACAGATAGCGGGGATGCGGTGCAAGGTGATGGGGACGTTACGAGAGAAGTTGATTAGACAACATGCTATTTCCCACCATGAGGGTAAAGAGTAGGCAAATAGATAAGGTCGCTTCTGTGGCCAAGAAAAGGATCAAGCTGAGACCAAAACGAATTTGTGACTGTTATGACTAGCTTGGCTTGCGGTCATTAAAAGCTTGCTTGCTAACTCTGAAAGGTTTGCTGAGAAGTCCATTATTTGACCACGTCAAAATATCATCATGTTAATTTTATGTCAACCCATTTGGCCCCGTTACACTGGGAGGAGCCATTGCATATGAAGCCCCTGCCCCCCCCCCAAAAAAAACAAACAAAAACAAAACAAAAATAAAAAATGATGTCAGTCATTTATTTGCGACTGTTGTGCGGACTGTGTGTGTTGAGCAGCGACCCCCGGTACACCCTTGTTACAGTCGTTTTTGCTGACCCGGAGGTTGTACTGTCAAGCAAGCGCCACAAACAACGCGCGCGGACAGCCTGGACACGGCAGCACTGGCACATCCTACAAGATTAATAAAGTGTGAGTATTAATCATATACGTTTTGATGCAAGCTGTGCCTTGCCCCTTTAAGGAGAGGGCTTAGTGGGTATTGTGTGTGTGTGTGTGGGGGGGTAATGTAGACGCAGCCGTGTGTGTGTGTGTGTGTGTGTGTCTGTGTATTTTCTGTTTGTAGCCGCAGCCGTGGAGACGCTAGTTTGCCGACAGATAGGAAGGTAGCCACCGTTACCAGTGATGATTTGTATGCATCACAGGGAGGGAGGGAGGGAGGGAGGGAGGGAGGCTGCCGTGTGTTAAATGGGACTGCAGTGCAGTGCAGTGGCCGGCCCGTTCTCCACTGCAGAGTTGGTCCGGACTCTTTATGAAGTTGTTACCAGCTACGAGCCAGGCTAAGCTAAATAGACTAGCGAGACACCCACCAGAGGCTTCCAACTACGGTTCGGAGCCGCGACGCTGGAGAGGTAACAGTACTAGACGTGCTGCTGCACTAGACGTTTTGTTGTTTTGTTGTGTTAAGTTACAAGTAAAGCTGAGCGTCGCTGTGTAAGTTAGCTTTTACCTAATCAACGTTAGCCAACTTGCTAAGTAGGCTGTTGCTCTGCGTGCGCGTTTTCATTTTTGGGGTAGCATGCGGCGATAGCTTTTGTTAAAAAGCATGCTAATTTGCCCTGGGAATCAGTGGAGGCTGATGGAAGTGACCCATTTGTATCTTAACTGTCATCTTCTTCTCTCTATAGACACTGTGGGACTTGAGCAGGACCCAAACAGACCTCACCTACGATGCAGTCCCAGGTAGACCAGTATAGTATGGTCTATAATAGCAGATCATGATCCAGCTCAAGGTTATTGTAGTTCACTAAAACTGAACTAAAACCAGGTGTGAAAAGAGAAGAAAAAAAAACAAAAAAAACGTTTCAGTTCACTGAAATAAAAATAAAACTTGACTTTAGAGGAGCAAGAAGAGGAAGCGAGTGAAGGCAGAGCCGAAGATCAAATGGTGGAAGTTGAAGAAGGAAAACTGTTGTGTGGAGTTCAGGCAGGGGTTAAGACAGGCACTGGGTGGATAGTGGAGAGTTGCCGGACGGCTGGGCAACCACTGCAGAAATAGTGAGGGAGACAGCTAGGAAGGTACTTGGTGTGTCGGCAGGACAGAGGAAGGAAGACAAGGAGACTTGGTGGTGGAGTGAGGAAGTACAGCAAAGTATACAGAAGAAGAGGTTGGCAAAGAAGAAATGGGATAGTCAGAGAGATGAAGAAAGTAGACAGGAGTACAAGGAGACACAGCGTAAAGCTAAGAGAGGTGGCAAAGGCAAAAGGCGTATGGTGAGTTGTATGACAGGTTAGACACTAAGGAAGGAGAAAAGGACTTGTCCCGATTGGCTAGACAGAGGGACCGAGCTGCAAAGGATGTGCAGCAGC
Organism: Lampris incognitus; assembly: GCF_029633865.1. Lineage (NCBI taxonomy): Eukaryota > Metazoa > Chordata > Actinopteri > Lampriformes > Lampridae > Lampris > Lampris incognitus. The sequence goes on from NW_026611473.1 coordinate 265,585, forward strand.
TTAGGGTGATGAAGGATAGAGATGGAAATGTGCTGACGAGCGAAGAGAGTGTGCTGAGAAGGTGGAAGGAGTACATTGGGGGGCTGATGAATGAAGAAAATGAGAGAGAGAGAGCAGGTTGGATGATGTGGGGATAGTGAATCAGTAAGTGCAGTGGATTAGCAAGGAGGACGTGAGGGCAGCTATGAAGAGGATGAAGAGTGGCAAGGCAGCTGGTCCTGATGACATACCTGTGGAGGCATGGAGATGTTTAGGAGAGATGGCAGTGGGGTTTTTAACTAGATTGTTTAACTCAAACTTGGAAAGGGAGAGGATGCCTGAGGAGTGGAGAAGAAGCATACCGGTACCGATTTTCAAGAACCAGGGCGATGTGCAGAACTGTAGCAACTACAGAGGTATAAAGTTGATCAGCCACAGCATGAAGATTTGGGAAAGAGTAATCGAAGCTAGGTTAAGAGGAGGAGAGGTGACGATTAGCGAGCGGCAGTATGGTTTCATGCCACGAAAGAGCACCACAGATGCGATGTTTGCTTTGAGAATGTTGATGGAGAAGTATAGAGAAGGCCAGAAGGAGTTACATTGTGTCTTTGTAGATTTAGAGAACGCATAAGCCAGGGTGCCGAGAGAGGAGATGTGGTATTGTATGAGGAAGCCGGGAGTTGCCGAGAAGTATGTAGGAGTGGTGCAGGATATGCACGTGGAAGTGTGACAGTGGCGAGGTGACAGATGGGTTCAAGGTGGAGGTGGGATTACATCAAGGATCGGCTCTGAGCCCCTTCTTGTTTGCAATGGTGATGGACAGGTTGACGGATGAGATCAGGCAGGAGTCTCCATGGACGATGATGTTCGCGGATGACATTGTGATCTGTGGCGAGAGTAGGGTGCAGGTGGAGGAGAGCCTGGAGATGTGGAGGTATGCACTGGAGAGAAGAGGAATGAAAGTCAGTAGGAGCAAGACGGAATACCTGTGTGTGAAAGAGAGGGAAGACAGTGGAATGGTCAGGAGTGGAGGTGACGAAGGCATATGACTTTAAATACTTGGGGTCAACAGTCCAAAGTAACGGGGAGTGCAGGAGAGAGGTGAAGAAGAGAGTGCAGGTAGGGCGGAGAAGAATGTCAGGAGTGATTTGCGACAGAAGGGTGCCAGCAAGAGTTAAAGGGAAGGTTTACAAGATGGTTGTGAGACCAGCTACGTTGTATGGTTTGGAGACAGTGGCACTGACGAAAAGACAGCAGGAGGCGGAGCTGGAGGTGGCAGAGTTGAAGACGCTAAGGTTTTCACTGGGAGTGACGAAGAAGCACAGGATTAGGCACGATTATATTAGAGGGACCGCTCAAGTCGGACGGTTTGGAGACAAAGCAAGAGAGGCAAGATTGAGATGGCTTGGACATGTATGGAGGAGAGATGCTGATTATGGAGCTGCCAGGGAAGAGAAGAAGAGGAAGGCCAAAGAGGAGGTTTATGGATGTGGTGAGGGAAGACATGCAGGTGGCTGGTGTGACAGAGGAAGACGCAGAAGACAGGAAGAAATGGAAACGGATGATCCGCTGTGGCGACCCCTAACGGGAGCAGCCGAAATTAGTAGATCTATGTCATATGTACATTATTTACAATTAGTTCATAAGTCATTCATAATTCATGTGTGATTTCGTCATTCCTAGGTTATGTGCAGCTATTTACATGCAGTTATGTAGCCTACAATTATTATTTACATGCAGTCATGTGCAGTTATTTACATATGTTATGTAGTTATGTCATAGACATGTGATAACATTTTATAATTTATGCAATGTTTATTGAAACATTCTTTCTCTGTATTGCCCCCCTATACAGTTTTACAAAAAGGTTTGAATTCTCAAAGTTCTTCAGTAAAGTTCCTCAACTTGGACTGGGACTCTGTATTTCTTTGGGATTCTTCATGTTGGCTATCTGTCCGCCTGTCTATACATGGACACAAATACGTAGGACAGAATAGGCGGTCTTCTCGTTCCCCCCCGCCGTTTAAAGAAAAAAAAATGTGTGTCTTTTTCTATCTTATTCCTCAAGGGTTAAAACCTCAACTAGGGCTTCTTGTTACCTTTCCAGGGTACAAGCCACAACTAGGGTTACCTGGCAGAATTCGGGTTTGAGGTTAAGATTGGGGTTAAGCCAGGGGAAAGGGTACCCACATCCGGCCACTCGTCAGGCGCTGGCATAATAGGTGTACGTTATGTACAGTAGATTGGATGATTGTATGACCGCCTGGCCAGCAGGTGGAGTCATGGAGGCACCAATCTCAGTAATATGAGGCGCATAGATGACGTCGGCATGCAGCGCAGGCGATTCTGAACGGTGCAAATAAACGAAGCACATGGCTGCATGGAGTTGAGCTCCCGAAAAATACAAGAGTTAATTAAATGCGATAAAGTGGAAACGGTTAATTTAAATGCGATAAAGTGGAAACGTTGTAGAACCAGCATCATCACAGCTCAGTACTGCACGTGTACAGCACGTGTACAGCCAGTGTATGGTCCCACAGCTGTGGTCAGCATCACGTCATTCAGCACGCTGTTGTTCATCAAGCTGTGTGTACAGCTAGCCGTGTATCAGTCAACCAAACGACCAGCTTATGTTAGCTCATGTACAGTTTGGAAACAGCTAATGTTAGCTTGTGTACAGGAGGAAATACATTGTCAACGAACATTTGTGTCATCTCGTCATTTATGGTTGGCGTTCACAACGCCGCTAAATCTCAACAATTGCGACAGATAGTAAATCTGTGTCAGTCCAAACGTTTGTAGTTCAAACGTTTACAATAGGTTAGAAATTTAAAACCGCATTCCCAAATAAATTGGAATTAACCTTGTACACTGTCCATCAACAAGATGTTTAGTTGGCGGCCACCTTCTTCAGGCGAGGGCTTAGACTTTTCACGACCGGGCGGCATCTCGGTGGCCTTCTAAGGCTCGTAAAAATCAAATTAACAATGGAAAAAATAGCCAACATTAATCCAACTCACCGAACAGCGGGCGACGTAGCTCTGTGCCGGACTCCGTCGAAAAGAGAGAATGAGGCTCCGCCTCTTAATATATACTGGGAAATATGACACCACTTCCGGTAGCTGTCATGCTCTCCACAAAAGGCGGCCCCCCACGCCGTTGTCACGGGAAACGTGACGCGACATCCGGCAAACGCGCGCCCTCCCCATAGACGGAAAAAAACAGAAAGGGGGAGAAAAAAGAAAAAAAAAAGACAAAAGGGGACAGTGTGTTTTTTCCAGAGACGGGTTCGGGTTAGAGTTATAGGACCGTGTGTCCGAGGAAAGTGACGTGTTGTTGACAAAATTGGAGTTTGGAGAGAGTAGCTTGGTGACCTTCTTGGGCCAGATGGCGTAAGAGAGAGACCGAGTCACAGCTGCACTGCGTTGTGGTGGGGGCACAAAGCAGGAGGTCGTCGACGTACTGCCATAGGGTTGAGCCGCGCGTCAGCGTAAGTGTGCTAAGGCTGTCTCGAAGCGCCCCGTTGTAGATCGTGGGGCTTTCACAATCGCCCTGACACAGCCTTGTCCATGTGTAAGGCCGACCGTCAAATAGGAACGCAAACCAGAACTGGCCGTCAGGATGAACAGGGACGCTGAAGAAAGCGTTGGCAAGGTCCACAACGGTAAACCGCCGTGCAGAAGGGGGAACCTGAGACATAAGGGTGTAGGGATTGGGGACGCAGGGCGTGCGGGCCCTGACAGCTGCATTTACTGCCTGAAGGTCTTGAACGAACCTCCATTCAGTGGGCTGTCCGGGTGGGCGTATCTTCTTCGCGGGGAAGATGGGAGTGGAAACCGGGGAGGTGGGGCAAGGGACAATTATGCCCTTGACACGCAAGGCATTGAATACAGGGCAGATGCCATTAACCGCTTCCGGTTTCAAAGGGTACTGAGGTTGGTGGGGACGGAAGTCGGATTTCGGGGTAATGATGACGGGCTCACAATTACGTATGAGACCTACATCCTATTTCCTGTCAGCCCAAAGATGGGAGGGGATGTTGTGAAGCTGCGGAGCAAGTGCAGTGTGTGTGTGTGTGTGTGTGTGCGTTTGTGTGTATGGGCCTCAGTCACTGACGGTGAGGGGGCGGAAAGAGCCAACATTCGTGGCGTCACAGCAACGGTGGCGCTGACGTCTACCCGGTATAATTTTAGTGAGGGGGACCAGTCGCGTGAAGAGTCGGCGGGAAGCCAATCTGACGCCAGAGAAGCTTGTCGCGCGAGTGGACCCGTATCTGTCCACTGGGAACCCCGTGGTTTTACCAAGGAGACGTGCGGGACCGAGTCATCAACCGAAAACAACGCAGTTTGGTCGGTGTCTAATGTACACGTGACATGAGCGGTGCAGTGTAGGTTGTCCGCTGTCATGTAGGTCGATGCGTCCCCTGTTGTGGCGTGTGAGCAAGGGAGCAGAGCCACTGTGTGTATTGGGAGGCGGTAGGAGCCCACATGTAGACCCGTAGAGGGAGGGCGGGGTTATGTGTATGCAAAAAAATATTCGCTGCTGGTAACGAAGTGATGTACAGCCCTGATGAGGTGGAAACAACAGAGATGCCCAGTTGGATCATGCCATCTCTATCCAGCAAATTAAATGGGCAGTTATCAGAAATTAAAACAGGCAATTTTGTTGATGAGCTGTCATCCAGGCAAACAAGCGCACAGGAATGGATAATGGCTCCGTGACACACGTACCACTCGCAACAGTGGAGAGGACCGTTTGGCCGCTCCGTGTTAACCGTGGCCGGCCGATAGGCGGTTCTCACCACCGTTCGTGTGGCTCCCGTGTCTAACAAGAAAGGCAGCTCAGCATTTGCAAGACGCAAGGTTATCATTGGCAGTTTTCGGAAAGCTAGCTCATGAGATACATACTGTCCAACTGGGGAAGCTAACAGCAAAGCAGAGTCTTCCTTGCAAATCAGTGTATTTGGTTGTGTCTGTGCATTCATACGACCTGATGTGGCAGCAGATGTGTCCAGGACCCCCTCCTCCTCCTCTCGTGTCGCCTGTCAGTCCGAACCCCGGTATGAGCCTCCCCGTGGGGCCCACTGGTTGTGAGGTCCGTTGCTCCATCCTCGGCCTCTTCCGCGCCTTTGGTTGATGCCCTTGACGGAGTGGACAGTCTTCAGCCCAGTGACCGGGCTGGCCACATGTGAAGCAGCAGTCGTCACCCGGTTGGGGGCCGCTGGGCTGGGCGTGTTGTCACGGGTTCTGACATCGTGAACGGTCCCCGGGTCTGTCCTGTTGCACAGGTTAGTAGGGTGAAGGAAGCCGCTGCGGCACCATGGAGGAGAGAGAGAGAGGTGCGATGTTTGTCCTGAGCCTGCCTTGCCTTCTGTACTTCTTCCTTTTTCTGCATTTGATCGTGGGCATGATCAGCATGTCTCAGCAAGTCTTCCAGTCGTCTCTTTCCGTATCCTACGCAGTGTGTTTCTATGGCTTTCCTAACTCCGTCCTGCAGGCCGGCCAGGAAATGTTTGCAGAGGTGAGTTTCCCATTGGCCCCTCGCCGTGGACGGGGGAGAGAGAATTGGTGGCGGTTGGGGTGTTGGTGGTGGTGGTGGTGTCAGACGGGGTGTCGGTGGTGGTCCCAGGATCGGTCTCATGGCGCCGCGTTGTTGGACAGGTTGTTGGACGGACCCGGAGTCGTCAGAGGGGTGTCCCAGAGACATGAGCTGCGGACATAAGGAAGACAAAAGGAGAGAGAGAGGCTGGCTGCCATGTGAGTATGGCGGAGGGGTGGATGTCAGAGATGGAATAGGAGAGGTGTGTGAGAACGGGTCTTCGGTTGATACGTGAGCTGTCGTATCTCTGTCTTTACCGAGTCGTCGCTGCACGTCACAGTCTTCTGTAGCCTTTTTCTTTCCCTACTTTCACACTCTTTCTCCCACATTCCCAAAATTCTTTCTTGCTCTGCCATATACTCTAACCATGTTGTAGGAATCTTTTTCCTTTCTAAGACCTTCGCTTTTCCCTTTTCCATGGACTGTCGGACTTTCATTAGTTTATTCTTGCTCAAAGTTCCTTCAACAGGAAACCCATGATCCTGCATCCAGTCTAAAACATATTTTACCGAGTCTTCACCATATTTCCTTATCACTCATTATCTGATAGATCGGACCCTCCATATTTATCGGGGGCAGTTTACTGCCCTTGTTTCCCTTTTATTTTCTTTTTTTCCCCTCAAAATTCACTTGATCCTTCCAAATGACCACTTCTATTAGTGCGAGACCGAGGGTGAACAGCCGCTTAATTGTCAGTGCACGACCTCATCTGGTTTCAATAGTACGCGTTTTAAATGATCATTTTATCCTTTAAAGAATTCTGCTTACCCGTGCGATGAATCTCCCAGGGTTTTGCTGAGGGATCTCAGCGACACCGAACAAACGGACCACCCGCCTCTCCCTTTCTTCTTCTCAAACCTGGTGAGGTTATTGGGAGATCGGTGACTATGTTCTTGTCCCGAGATGATCGGTCAGCCGGTTGTCCGTCTGGCGGGGCGACGTGAGATCCCGCTTCTGACACCAAATTGTTGTGGATTTCCTTTATGCTTTTAATGGGCTCTTGCCCCAGCAACCTCTGGGGAGAATAATCATCGGACAAATATTAAAGAAAACAGAGAATCTTTAATGCATCTGCAGATGGAGAGACATAAGGCCACACAGAGGTTTGTCTGTGAGGATATGCTCTGCCTCTGAGCTGGAGATAGTGGTTTTTTATAGAACAGTCCGTCGCGTCATACACTATGTTTCCTGCGTCAACTAAGGTGTAATCTTACAAAGGAATGAAGGAAACATCTACGTTAATCACGTTCTGTGCCTCGTGAGTGTCTGTACGCCTGTTGCACTTGTCTTTTGCTGTACCTGGCCGTTCCTGGGATGCGGCAACGGGGAGGCAAGCATAGTAACAGTTGCTATGTGGCCCCATGGAAGGTACGCATGAGAACAATGGTTATGTGTGTCTGCAGTGAGTGAGAAGTTTCATACACACAGACAAGTGGAAAACTACAGAGTACATACGGAGTGCATATGGAGAACATTTTGTACTCCACATACATCACCAACATCCTGCTCAGCTCTCCCCTTCTCAGCCTCCTCCTGCTCAGCTGCACCACTCTCCTCTCAGAGCCTCACCGCAGCCACATCGTGATGACACGACTGGTACGAATGACATTGCGAGGTACTTGGTGCGCCGAGAGCTTGTGAATTCCGGTCTCATCCAGTTCAACGAGCGCCCAGAAAATTATTGGGCATGGAAGTCCTCTTTCTTCAACGCCATTGAAGGACTGAACTTAACTGCCAGCGAGGAGCTCGACCTCTTGACAAAGTCGTTAGGAAAAGAGTTCTCAGAGCACGTTACAAGGATTCGCTATGTGCACGTCGCCGACCCTGTAGTGGGCCTACAACATGTCTGGGAACGCCTAGAAGAGTGCTCCCCTGAAGTGATCGAGAGAGCGCTCTTCGAGAGGATAGAGAACTTTCCAAAAATCTCTCAGAAAGACCCCGTAAAGTTGAGGGAACTGGGAGACCTGCTGATGGAGTTAGACTCTGCTAAGTGTGAGGGCTACCTGCCGGGGCTCTCGTACCTGGACACCGCCAGGGGTGTCAACCCGATCGTTGAGAAGCTGCCACACAGTCTACAAGAGAGGTGGATAACTAAGGGTTCCCAGTACAAAGAGCAGCACCATGCCCCCCCCCCCATTCACCTTCTTCGCAGGCTTCCTCTGCAGCGAGGCACACAGAAGAAACGACCCCAGCTTTACTCTCCCTTCAGCTCCCTCGAAAACGTCCAACAAGTCCTCCACAGGGTTCTCAAAACATGAGCGATCAGAAAAGGTATCAAGACACGCCAAAAGGCATGTCTCCACCCACAAGACAGAGGTCTCAACAAACCGCTCAGCTTCTCAGTCACGCAGTTCGAGCAGCATGCCTGGCGACAAAGGGAAACAATGTCCCATCCATCAGAAGCGCCATCCTCTAAAGAAATGTCGGGGTTTTCGAAGCAAGTCTCTTGAGGAGCGCAAAGCCTTTCTGAAAGAGAATGGTGCCTGCTACAGGTGTTGCTCCTCCACAACTCACTTGGCGAAGAACTGTAAGGCAACTTTGAAGTGCAGCGAATGTGAGAGCGATGACCACATAGCGGCGCTCCACCCTGGACCTCCTCCACGGGACAAAAAAGACAAGGACCCCACCTCAGAGCATGGCGGGGAGAGTGAAGAGGAGGCGCCTCCACCAGCAGTCACCTCTAAATGCACAGCACACCCAGACAGAGCTAGTAACGTCTACATCGTCCTGGACGACCAGAGCAACAGATCTCTGGCGAGGTCTGATTTCTTCTACCTCATCCAAATCAGAGGTTCAGACTCACCGTACACCCTGCGTTGCGTACATGTGCAGGAGTCACCGAGACATCTGGAAGAAGAGCCACAGGGTTCTTGGCGGAGTCGTTGGATGGAAAAAACAAGTGTGCTGCTTCCAACACTCATTGAGTGCAACCATATGCCTGACGATCGGTCAGAAATCCCGACCCCAGAAGCTGCACAGCACCACAGCCACCTGAAGTCCATCGCTCGCAGAATCCCTCGCCTGGACCCTGAAGCCCAGATCCTGATACTTCTGGGACGCCACATCCTTCAGGTCCACAAAGTCAGGGAGCAACGCAATGGTCCTCCCAGCGCCCCCTATGCCCAACGTCTAGACCTGGGTTGGGTGGTTATAGGGGACGTGTGCCTGGGTTCAGCCCACAAGCCAGCAGCTGTGACTTCCTATCGCACCAGCGTGCTCGAAAACGGAAGGCCATCTCTCCTCACTCCGTGCCCCAACCGTCTCCAGGTCAAGGAAAGGTTCCTCCTTACAGCATCAAACATGACACCCCAGTCCCTGATGACGACAAAGTGGGGCTTTCCATCGAAGATCGTCTGTTCCTGGAGTTCATGGACAGAGAGATGGTGATGGACGACACCAACAGCTGGGTGGCGCCTCTCCCATTCCGATCCCCTCGTCGACGGCTCCCGAACAATCGAGACCAAGCTCTCAGCAGACTTACCTCTCCCCGCCGCACCCTGGAAAGAAAGCCTAAGATGAAAGCCGACTTCGTCACACCTTCATGCAAAACATCTTTGATCGCGACCAGGAGGAGTTGGCCCCAACACTACCGGAGGGAAGTGAGTGCTGGTACTTACTTATCTTCGGCGTCTACAACCCTCAAAAGCCAGACAAGATCAGGGTTGTCTTCGATTCCAGCGCTCAACATCACGGCATCTCCCTGAACGATGTGCGTGCTACTTACCGGCCCGGATCTGAACAACAGCTTGCTGGGAGTCTTGCTGCGCTCCCGAAGAGAAACAGTGGCTGTCATAGCGGACATCGAGCAGATGTTTCACAGCTTCGTCGTTCGAGAAGACAACAGAGATTTCTTGTGTTTCCTGTGGTTCAACAACAACGACCCCAACCGAGAGATTGCCGAGTATCGCATGAAAGTCCACGTATTCGGCAACTCACCATCCCCAGCTGTCGCCGTCTATGGACTTCACCGAGCAGCAGAACACAGCTCCAGGGAACACGGAATGGATGCCAAGCACTTAGTGGAACGCGACTTCTACGTCGACGACGGCCTCGCTCTGGCCTCGACTATGCTAGCTAGTCGTTTCCTAGCCAGGCTACCTAGCTATGAACGTATAAACTGCCGTGCGATAACGTTATAATTAGCTTTAATCAGTCACTTAAAAATCACACCCGAGTGTGCCAAAATGTTACAAAAACATGTCGATATTCAATGTTTACTGGGGTTTTTCGCGCTTCGGCTCACTTCTTACCGAGAAATTGGCACTTGGCACAAGTTGGCCGTGAACTTGACTTCTCCTCAGGGCTCCAAGCAGTGAAAAGAAAAATGGCATAAAATCAAGAGATTTTGAGAACCAAAGTTTGGCTACGTCAGTAGTCACGTGACATACTGGATGGAAAAATAGTCTTTGGTTTTAAGTCAGTCAAATACATTGAACCAATGAGGCCCTGATTTCCATTGAATTAAAGTGATTTTAATACATATATAGACCCAAAATATCATAAATACCATTATATCGGGTCCAATCAAATAAAAAACACGCTTTAATTGAATGGCAGCATATGATCACTTTTTACTGTGTGGATGCAAACAGTGAAACTTATGTAACCCCTTTTTCACTGGCGGGTGAAGTAATACTTGGGGTAGTATTGGTCGAGGATCAATGACCACACCGGGTTATAGAACTCAGGTTTAATCGTGGCTCAGTAGGCAGACGTAATAACCATACGTGGTAGTGGTGTAACCATAATAACATTCCGGGTAGTACATAACACCTAGTGTAGTTCCAGTGGATATACATGGCGTTATATCACTACAACCAGCTGCACTGATGTTTGCTCGGGAGCTACAGACGCCTGTGGATCTGGTCTTTGGCAAGCCGCCAAACCCACCAGTACGAGTGCCGCCGGGCCAGGACTATGTAGACGCACTACAGGACCGGATGGAGGCTCCTCATCAGCAGGCTCCAGAGAATATGGCTTCTGCAGGGGAAAGGCAGAAGAGAGCCTATGATGTACGTTGCCACCGCAAAGAGTACCAGCAGGGGGACAACGTATGGGTGTATAACCCACGGCGAACGAAGGGACGGTCCCCAAAGCTGAACAGCAACTGGGAGGGGCCCTGCCTCATCCTGAAGAGGATCTCAGAGGTCATCTATAGAGTGAAGCTCCACAGCCGCCCTCGGATAGTCATCCTTCACCAAGATCGCCTCGCACCTTACTTAGTACAGACCAGGCTACCGGGGTCCAGGGAGTGGGTAAGGACACTGCTGGATCAAAGCCAACCTCCCTGGATGTCAGCAAGGAGCTACCATTAGAGCACCTTGTTTTGGGCCAGGGAGGGGGCGGGGACACTGGGTTTACAGAGCTGCCCTCCCTGGCCAGGAATGGAAACAGCGGTGACGTCGACGTCGACAGTGGGGGCTCAGACCCAGCGGATGCAGAGCCGCCCCCGTCATCCATCAGCAGCCCGCGGCAAGGAGCAGCCCGGGATGGGAGAGGTGCTCGGCGGAAGAAACCCTCATGGTGGATGGACCCATCCACATGGGATTTGGGTTAGGCCAACGGGACGTTGGTCTTTCAAGGAAGGAGGCAGTGTGGCGAATTCAACTAGAGTGTTCCTGCTCCAAGTTCATTTGCATGTTACCCACGATGCAACTGAAATGTCGATGTTTTGGTTATGTTGTGGGCTATTGAACACGTTAAAAACGGGCATATCTGTTACAGATAGCGGGGATGCGGTGCAAGGTGATGGGGACGTTACGAGAGAAGTTGATTAGACAACATGCTATTTCCCACCATGAGGGTAAAGAGTAGGCAAATAGATAAGGTCGCTTCTGTGGCCAAGAAAAGGATCAAGCTGAGACCAAAACGAATTTGTGACTGTTATGACTAGCTTGGCTTGCGGTCATTAAAAGCTTGCTTGTTAACTCTGAAAGGTTTGCTGAGAAGTCCATTATTTGACCACGTCAAAATATCATCATGTTAATTTTATGTCAACCCATTTGGCCCCGTTACACTGGGAGGAGCCATTACATATGAAGCCCCTGCCCCTCCCCCCCCCAAAAAAAACAAACAAAAACAAAACAAAAATAAAAAATGATGTCAGTCATTTATTTGCGACTGTTGTGCGGACTGTGTGTGTTGAGCAGCGACCCCCGGTACACCCTTGTTACAGTCGTTTTTGCTGACCCGGAAGTTGTACTGTCAAGCAAGCGCCACAAACAACGCGCGCGGACAGCCTGGACACGGCAGCACTGGCACATCCTACAAGATTAATAAAGTGTGAGTATTAATCATATACGTTTTGATGCAAGCTGTGCCTTGCCCCTTTAAGGAGAGGGCTTAGTGGGTATTGTGTGTGTGTGTGGGGGGGGGGGGGTGATGTAGACGCAGCCGTGTGTGTGTGTGTGTGTGTCTGTGTATTTTCTGTTTGTAGCCGCAGCCGCGGAGACGCTAGTTTGCTGACAGATAGGAAGGTAGCCACCGTTACCAGTGATGATTTGTATGCATCACAGGGAGAGAGGGAGGGAGGGAGGGAGGGAGGGAGGCTGCCGTGTGTTAAATGGGACTGCAGTGCAGTGCAGTGGCCGGCCCGTTCTCCACTGCAGAGTTGGTCCGGACTCTTTATGAAGTTGTTACCAGCTACGAGCCAGGCTAAGCTAAATAGACTAGCAAGACACCCACCAGAGGCTTCCAACTACGGTTCGGAGCCGCGACGCTGGAGAGGTAACAGTACTAGACGTGCTGCTGCACTAGACGTTTTGTTGTTTTGTTGTGTTAAGTTACAAGTAAAGCTGAGCGTCGCTGTGTAAGTTAGCTTTTACCTAATCAACGTTAGCCAACTTGCTAAGTAGGCTGTTGCTCTGCGTGCGCGTTTTCATTTTTGGGGTAGCATGCGGCGATAGCTTTTGTTAAAAAGCATGCTAATTTGCCCTGGGAATCAGTGGAGGCTGATGGAAGTGACCCATTTGTATCTTAACCGTCATCTTCTTCTCTCTATAGACACTGTGGGACTTGAGCAGGACCCAAACAGACCTCACCTACGATGCAGTCCCAGGTAGACCAGTATAGTATGGTCTATAATAGCAGATCATGATCCAGCTCAAGGTTATTGTAGTTCACTAAAACTGAACTAAAACCAGGTGTGAAAAGAGAAGAAAAAAAAACATTTCAGTTCACTGAAATAAAAATAAAACTTGACTTTAGAGGAGCAAGAAGAGGAAGCGAGTGAAGGCAGAGCCGAAGATCAAATGGTGGAAGTTGAAGAAGGAAAACTTGTGTGGAGTTCAGGCAGGGGTTAAGACAGGCACTGGGTGGATAGTGGAGAGTTGCCGGACGGCTGGGCAACCACTGCAGAAATAGTGAGGGAGACAGCTAGGAAGGTACTTGATGTGTCGGCAGGACAGAGGAAGGAAGACAAGGAGACTTGGTGGTGGAGTGAGGAAGTACAGCAAAGTATACAGAAGAAGAGGTTGGCAAAGAAGAAATGGGATAGTCAGAGAGATGAAGAAAGTAGACAGGAGTACAAGGAGACACAGCGTAAAGCTAAGAGAGGTGGCAAAGGCAAAAGGCGTATGGTGAGTTGTATGACAGGTTAGACACTAAGGAAGGAGAAAAGGACTTGTACCGATTGGCTAGACAGAGGGACCGAGCTGCAAAGGATGTGCAGCAGCTTAGGGTGATGAAGGATAGAGATGGAAATGTGCTGACGAGCGAAGAGAGTGTGCTGAGAAGGTGGAAGGAGTACATTGGGGGGCTGATGAATGAAGAAAATGAGAGAGAGAGAGCAGGTTGGATGATGTGGGGATAGTGAATCAGGAAGTGCAGTGGATTAGCAAGGAGGACGTGAGGGCAGCTATGAAGAGGATGAAGAGTGGCAAGGCAGCTGGTCCCGATGACATACCTGTGGAGGCATGGAGATGTTTAGGAGAGATGGCAGTGGGGTTTTTAACTAGATTGTTTAACTCAAACTTGGAAAGGGAGAGGATGCCTGAGGAGTGGAGAAGAAGCATACCGGTACCGATTTTCAAGAACCAGGGCGATGTGCAGAACTGTAGCAACTACAGAGGTATAAAGTTGATCAGCCACAGCATGAAGATTTGGGAAAGAGTAATCGAAGCTAGGTTAAGAGGAGGAGAGGTGACGATTAGCGAGCGGCAGTATGGTTTCATGCCACGAAAGAGCACCACAGATGCGATGTTTGCTTTGAGAATGTTGATGGAGATGTATAGAGAAGGCCAGAAGGAGTTACATTGTGTCTTTGTAGATTTAGAGAACGCATAAGCCAGGGTGCCGAGAGAGGAGATGTAGTATTGTATGAGGAAGCCGGGAGTTGCCGAGAAGTATGTAGGAGTGGTGCAGGATATGCACGTGGAAGTGTGACAGTGGCGAGGTGACAGATGGGTTCAAGGTGGAGGTGGGATTACATCAAGGATCGGCTCTGAGCCCCTTCTTGTTTGCAATGGTGATGGACAGGTTGACGGATGAGATCAGGCAGGAGTCTCCATGGACGATGATGTTCGCGGATGACATTGTGATCTGTGGCGAGAGTAGGGTGCAGGTGGAGGAGAGCCTGGAGATGTGGAGGTATGCACTGGAGAGAAGAGGAATGAAAGTCAGTAGGAGCAAGACGGAATACCTGTGTGTGAAAGAGAGGGAAGACAGTGGAATGGTCAGGAGTGGAGGTGACGAAGGCATATGACTTTAAATACTTGGGGTCAACAGTCCAAAGTAACGGGGAGTGCAGGAGAGAGGTGAAGAAGAGAGTGCAGGTAGGGCGGAGAAGAATGTCAGGAGTGATTTGCGACAGAATGGTGCCAGCAAGAGTTAAAGGGAAGGTTTACAAGATGGTTGTGAGACCAGCTACGTTGTATGGTTTGGAGACAGTGGCACTGACGAAAAGACAGCAGGAGGCGGAGCTGGAGGTGGCAGAGTTGAAGACGCTAAGGTTTTCACTGGGAGTGACGAAGAAGCACAGGATTAGGCACGATTATATTAGAGGGACCGCTCAAGTCGGACGGTTTGGAGACAAAGCAAGAGAGGCAAGATTGAGATGGCTTGGACATGTGTGGAGGAGAGATGCTGATTATGGAGCTGCCAGGGAAGAGAAGAAGAGGAAGGCCAAAGAGGAGGTTTATGGATGTGGTGAGGGAAGACATGCAGGTGGCTGGTGTGACAGAGGAAGACGCAGAAGACAGGAAGAAATGGAAACGGATGATCCGCTGTGGCGACCCCTAACGGGAGCAGCCAAAAGTAGTAGATCTATGTCATATGTACATTATTTACAATTAGTTCATAAGTCATTCATAATTCATGTGTGATTTCGTCATTCCTAGGTTATGTGCAGCTATTTACATGCAGTTATGTAGCCTACAATTATTATTTACATGCAGTCATGTGCAGTTATTTACATATGTTATGTAGTTATGTCATAGACATGTGATAACATTTTATAATTTATGCAATGTTTATTGAAACATTCTTTCTCTGTATTGCCCCCCTATACAGTTTTACAAAAAGGTTTGAATTCTCAAAGTTCTTCAGTAAAGTTCCTCAACTTGGACTGGGACTCTGTATTTCTTTGGGATTCTTCATGTTGGCTATCTGTCCGCCTGTCTATACATGGACACAAATACGTAGGACAGAATAGGCGGTCTTCTCGTTCCCCCCCGCCATTTAAAGAAAAAAAAATTGTGTGTCTTTTTCTATCTTATCCCTCAAGGGTTAAAACCTCAACTAGGGCTTCTTGTTACCTTTCCAGGGTTCAAGTCACAACTAGGGTTACCTGGCAGAATTCGGGTTTAAGGTTAAGATTGGGGTTAAGCCAGGGGAAAGGGTACCCCCCCATCCGGCCACTCGTCAGGCGCTGGCATAATAGGTGTACGTTATGTACAGTAGATTGGATGATTGTATGACCGCCTGGCCAGCAGGTGGAGCCATGGAGGCACCAATCTCAGTAATATGAGGCGCATAGATGACGTCATCATGCAGCGCAGGCGATTCTGAACGGTGGAAATAAACGAAGCACATGGTTGCATGGAGTTGAGCTCCCGAAAAATACAAGAGTTAATTAAATGCGATAAAGTGGAAACGGTTAATTTAAATGCGATAAAGTGGAAACGTTGTAGAACCAGCATCATCACAGCTCAGTACTGCACGTGTACAGCACGTGTACAGCCAGTGTATGGTCCCACAGCTGTGGTCAGCATCACGTCATTCAGCACGCTGTTGTTCAGCAAGCTGTGTGTACAGCTAGCCGTGTATCAGTCAACCAAACGACCAGCTTATGTTAGCTCATGTACAGTTTGGAAACAGCTAATGTTATCTTGTGTACAGGAGGAAATACATTGTCAACGAACATTTGTGTCATCTCGTCATTTATGGGTGGCGTTCACAACGCCGCTAAATCTCAACAATTGCGACAGATAGTAAATCTGTGTCAGTCCAAACGTTTGTAGTTCAAACGTTTACAATAGGTTAGAAATTTAAATCTGCATTCCCAAATAAATTGGAATTAACCTTGTACACTGTCCATCAAACAAGATGTTTAGATGGCGGCCACAGTCCCCCACCAACGAAAGTCGCGCGACATTTCGGTTTTATGGAACCTTCTTCAGGCGAGGGCTTAGACTTTTCACGACCGGGCGGCATCTCGGTGGCCTTCTAAGGCTCGTAAAAATCAAATTAACAATCGAAAAAATAGCCAACATTAATCCAACTCACCGAACAGCGGGCGACGTAGCTCTGTGCCGGACTCCGACGAAAAGAGAGAATGAGGCTCCGCCTCTAAATATATACTGGGAAATATGACACCACTTCCGGTAGATGACAAGCTCTCCGGAAAAGGCGGCCCCCCACGCCGTTGTCACGGGAAACGTGACGCGACATCCGGCAAACGAGCGCCCTCCCCATAGACGGAAAAAAACAGAAAGGGGGAGAAAAAAAGAAAAAAGGGGACAGGGTTATTTTTCCAGAGACGGGTTAGGGTTATAGGACCGTGTGTCCGAGGAAAGTGACGTGTTGTTGACAAAATTGGAGTTTGGAGAGACTAGCTTGGTGACCTTCTTGTGCCAGATGGCGTAAGAGAGAGACCGAGTCACGGCTGCACTGCGTTGTGGTGGGGGCACAAAGCAGGAGGTCGTCGACGTACTGCCAAAGGGTTGAGCCGCGCGTCAGCGTAAGTGTGCTAAGGCTGTCTCGAAGCGCCGCGTTGTAGATCGTGGGTCTTTCACAATAGCCCTGACACAGCCTTGTCCATGTGTAAGGCCGACCGTCAAATAGGAACGCAAACCAGAACTGGCCGTCAGGATGAACAGGGACGCTGAAGAAAGCGTTGGCAAGGTCCACAACGGTAAACCGCCGTGCAGAAGGGGGAACCTGAGACATAAGGGTGTAGGGATTGGGGACGCAGGGCGTGCGGGCCCTGACAGCTGCATTTACTGCCTGAAGGTCTTGAACGAACCTCCATTCAGTGGGCTGTCCGGGTGGGCGTATCTTCTTCGCGGGGAAGATGGGAGTGGAAACCGGGGAGGTGGGGCAAGGGACAATTATGCCCTTGACACGCAAGGCATTGAATACAGGGCAGATGCCATTAACCGCTTCCGGTTTCAAAGGGTACTGAGGTTGGTGGGGACGGAAGTCGGATTTCGGGGTAATGATGACGGGCTCACAATTACGTATGAGACCTACATCCTATTTCCCGTCAGCCCAAAGATGGGAGGGGATGTTGTGAAGCTGCGGAGCAAGTGCAGTGTGTGTGTGTGTGTGTGTATGGGCCTCAGTCACTGACGGTGAGGGGGCGGAAAGAGCCAACATTCGTGGCGTCACCGCAACGGTGGCGCTGACGTCTACCCGGTATAATTTTAGTGAGGGGTACCAGTCGCGTGAAGAGTCGGCGGGAAGCCAATCTGACGCCAGAGAAGCTTGTCGCGCGAGTGGACCCGTATCTGTCCACTGGGAACCCCGTGGTTTTACCAAGGAGACGTGCGGGACCGAGTCATCAACCGAAAACAACGCAGTTTGGTCGGTGTCTAATGTACACGTGACATGAGCGGTGCAGTGTAGGTTGTCCGTTGTCATGTAGGTCGATGCGTCCCCTGTTGTGGTGTGTGAGCAAGGGAGCAGAGCCACTGTGTGTATTGGGAGGCGGTAGGAGCCCACATGTAGACCCGTAGAGGGAGGGCGGGGTTATGTGTATGCAAAAAAATATTCGCTGCTGGTAACGA
This sequence comes from Lampris incognitus, assembly GCF_029633865.1. Lineage (NCBI taxonomy): Eukaryota > Metazoa > Chordata > Actinopteri > Lampriformes > Lampridae > Lampris > Lampris incognitus. Next base: position 283,386 of record NW_026611473.1, read on the forward strand.
AGTGATGTACAGCCCTGATGAGGTGGAAACAACAGAGATGCCCAGTTGGATCATGCCATCTCTATCCAGCAAATTAAATGGGCAGTTATCAGAAATTAAAACAGGCAATTTTGTTGATGAGCTGTCATCCAGGCAAACAAGCGCACAGGAATGGATAATGGCTCCGTGACACACGTACCACTCGCAACAGTGGAGAGGACCGTTTGGCCGCTCCGTGTTAACCGTGGCCGGCCGATAGGCGGTTCTCACCACCGTTCGTGTGGCTCCCGTGTCTAACAAGAAAGGCAGCTCAGCATTTGCAAGACGCAAGGTTATCATTGGCAGTTTTCGGAAAGCTAGCTCATGAGATACATACTGTCCAACTGGGGAAGCTAACAGCAAAGCAGAGTCTTCATTGCAAATCAGTGTATTTGGTTGTGTCTGTGCATTCATACGACCTGATGTGGCAGCAGATGTGTCCAGGACCCCCACCTCCTCCTCCCGTGTCGCCTGTCAGTCCGAACCCCGGTATGAGCCTCCCCGTGGGGCCCACTGGTTGTGAGGTCCGTTGCTCCATCCTTGGCCTCTTCCGCACCTTTGGTTGATGCCCTTGACGGAGTGGACAGTCTTCAGCCCAGTGACCGGGCTGGCCACATGTGAAGCAGCAGTCGTCACCCGGTTGGGGGCCGCTGGGCTGGGCGTGTTGTCACGGGTTCTGACATCGTGAACGGTCCCCGGGTCTGTCCTGTTGCACAGGTTAGTAGGGTGAAGGAAGCCGCTGCGGCACCATGGAGGAGAGAGAGAGAGGTGCGATGTTTGTCCTGAGCCTGACTTGCCTTCTGTTCTTCTTCCTTTTTCTGCATTTGATCGTGGGCATGATCAGCATGTCTCAGCAAGTCTTCCAGTCGTCTCTTTCCGTATCCTACGCAGTGTGTTTCTATGGCTTTCCTAACTCCGTCCTGCAGGCCGACCAGGAAATGTTTGCAGAGGTGAGTGTTGTGGTTACACCGCCCCGAGCTGCCTCCCCGGCACGTTCAAGCCACTCCCCCAGCTCGGACGTGCCGGAAACATCCCAGCGCTCGGCTCGCGCTCTGAGGAGACGAGCGCTGCACTGCACCAGGTGTTTGCCATCATCCATCAGGCACACCTGTGGAAATCAGGCAGCCTTCTACAAGAAGCCTCCCAGAACGTCTCTCTGTGCTTCGACGTACTGAACCCTGAGGTAAAGTTCTGACAAGCCCTCCAGCGTTCCTTGCATTCTGTTTATTCCCCAGTGTCTTATCTTCGTGTCTCTGTTTCCTCCCAAGACTCTCCCTCCGCGATTTCCGCATCTCCCTCGTCCCCAGCGACCTTCACGTTTTCTCCCCGGACCTCTCCTGCGATCTCCCCCCTTGTCCCTCTATCTGGACCCCTCCCTTCGGACTCGACTTCCCGGATCTCGGACCTGGACTTTCTCGGACAACCCCTCTTGGATCACGGACTGGACTTTCTTGCCAGGTGCACGCACATTTTTTCAACACCTCCTGGTCATTTACATACCACACCACACATAGGCTAAAAACACTCACGCATAGTTATACACGCAAACCACGGGACACCACACATAGTTTATTCACACATCCCACTAACAGAACGCCTTTTTCACCATACATTTCCCTCCCACAATAAAACCCCCCTTTGTAGATTTAGAAGTCATCTCGTGTCTGTCTGTCTTGGGTTTCGCCACACGGGTCAGGTTCTGGTGCGCGAGCACAACAGAACGTCGGAGCCATTATGGACCCAGGCAAACCCAAGGAGCGGACGGTCCCTGTGACGCCCCAGAGCCCCGTCCCCCTAGAGGCAGTAGTAAGAAGTCACAGTTGCCAACTTGCCTCTCTCCGCTCAGAGCTTACTACTGCCTTCACCCGTGTCACCGGAGAGGTCAGCGATCTTCAGTCCGGCTCCCAGGCCGCGACGAGCGCGTTAGATGCCCTCACCGCGCAGATCCCTGCACTCTCCACAGCGGTCTCCAGGATGAGTGACCACCCTGCCCTGGCCTCGGTCTCTGCCCCCAGCTCGGCCTTCTGTTTCCCCGTTCCTGGTCCCGACGTTCCCCCTCCTCCGAGTCAACCCCCACTGGACCCCTGGTGCGAGCCTAACCTCCCCTGCCCGAAGGCCTTCGGTGGGGAGTTCGAGCTGTGCAGGGGTTTCCTTGGTCAGTGTGAGCTCCTGTTCAAACACCAGCCAGCCAGGTATAGGACAGGAGAGACCAAGGCAGCCCTTGTCATGTCCCTCCTCACCGGCAAAGCCCTCAGCTGGGCCATAGCGGCGGTAGGCCATACCGAGCAGCTCGCCTCGGACTATTGTGCCTTCCGCCGCGAGTTCAATCTGGTGTTCGACCACCCAGCTGACGGGCAGGACGCTGCCGGCCGCCTCCATTCCATCCAACAGGGAGCCAGGTCGGTGGCAGATTATTCCTTGGAGGTAAGTATACTCGCGGCAGACAGTGGGTGGGATGACACTGCGCTCAAGTGCGCGTACAGGAGGGGGCTGAGCGACCCCATCAAAGATCTCATCGTTCGGGACCGCCCTGCCTTCTTCAACGAGCTCGTCACCCTCGCCCTCCAGATGGACGAACGGCTGCAGGAGCGGCGCCAGGAACGCGCCCCTCGCGCTGGCCCCTCCCATAGACCAACCCCCGTCCGTTCTACCGGTGCCTTCCCTGGGTCAGCGTCCCGTGGGCTCTCTCCACCCTCACACTCCCCCTCGCAACCCTGGGTGGCTTCTGGATCCAGGCCGGAGGAGGAGCCCATGCAGTTGGGTCGGTCACGGCTCCCGCTGGAGGTTAGGGAGCAGAGGATGCGTGGCCACCTCTGCCTCTACTGCGGGAGGTCGGGCCACTACATCAAGGCCTGCCCGACTCGCCCAAAAAGGCCCGGCTCACTAGTGAGGGGTGTCCTAGTGAGCCTGACGACCCTTCCTCAGCCCCAGCCCAAGAAGGAGCACAACCACCTTTTTCCGGTCACTCTCACCTGGGGTAACGACTCACTGTCTGTTGGTGCACTCCTGGATTCGGGGGCGGACGAGTGTTTGATGGACATCTCGCTGGCCCGGCAGGCCGGCATTCCACTCGTCCCCCTAGACACACCCCTCACAGCCCAAGCCCTAGATGGTCGTTCACTTGGTAAGATCACACATAGCACTGCTTCCCTCACCCTCACCCTTTCGGGTAATCACGTGGAAGCTATCCGTTTCTTGGTTTTGCACGCCCCCACAGCGCCCCTGGTGTTAGGAAGACCGTGGTTGGAACGGCACGATCCCTACATCTCTTGGTCTACTGGGCGGATTTTGGGTTGGAGCGTTGCGTGTCATGCCAACTGCCTTCGCTCCGCCCACTCCCCGTCCAGCGGCCTCAGACCCGTGCCTCCTCCCACGGATCTCACTGGTGTTCCTCCCATTTATCACGATTTAGCCCCTGTATTTATTTAGTAAAGACAGTGCAACCCAGCCACTGAGGATGCACAAGCCAGTGCATCCTTAGTGCCGGTCCCATGCCCGGACAAATGGGGAGGGTTGCGTCAGGAAGGGCATCCGGCGTAAAATCTTTGCCAAATCAAATATGCGGATCATAAATAAGACTTACATACCGGATCGGTCGAGGCCCGGGTTACCAACGACCGCCACCGGTACTGTTAACCAGCAGGGTGTCGGTGGAAACTATGCTACTGTTGGGCGAAGGAGAAGGAGAGGAGGAAAGCATGTCCAGAGGCAGCTAGAGAGGAGGAAGGGTAGGCATGTGGAGTTGAGAGTTGGAACTTTGAATGTTGGCACTATGACTGGTAAAGGGAGAGAGCTGGCTGACATGATGGAAAGAAGAAAGGTAGGCATACTGTGTGTGCAAGAGACCAGGTGGAAGGGGAGTAAGGCCAGGAGTATCGGAGGTGGGTTCAAACTCTTCTACCATGGTGTGAATGGGAGGAGAAATGGGGTAGGGGTAATTCTGAAGGAAGAGTATGTCAAGAGCGTGCTGGAGGTGAAGAGAGTGTCAGACAGAGTGATGAGTATGAAGCTGGAAATTGAAGGTTTATTGCTGAATGTTATCAGCGTATATGCCCCGCAAGTTGGGTGTGAGATGGATGAAAAAGAAGAATTCTGGAATGAGTTGGACGACATGGTGGAGAGGGTACCCAAGGAGGAGAGAGTGGTGATTGGAGCGGACTTCAATGGACATGTTGGTGAAGGGAACAGAGGTGATGAGGAGGTGATGGGAAAGTATGGAGTCAAGAAGAGAAATGTGGAAGGACAGATGGTGGTCGATTTTGCGAAAAGGATGGAAATGGCTGTGGTGAATACATATTTCAAGAAGAGGGAGGAACACAGGGTGACGTACAAGAGTGGAGGGAAGTGCACACAGGTGGACTATATCTTATGTAGAAGGCACCATCTAAAAGGGATTGGAGACTGCAAGGTGGTGACAGGGGAGAGCGTAGCCAGGCAGCATCGGATGGTGGTCTGTAGGATGACTTTGGAGACCAAGAAGAGGAAGCGAGTGAAGACACAGCCGAAGATCAAATGGTGGAAGTTGAAGAAGGAAGACTGTTGTGTGGAGTTCAGGCAGGAGTTAAGACAGGCACTGGGTGGTAGTGAAGAGTTGCCAGATGGCTGGAAAACCACTGCAGAAAGAGTGAGGGAGACAGCTAGGAAGGTACTTGGTGTGTCATCAGGACAGAGAAAGGAAGACAAGGAGACTTGGTGGTGGGATGAGGAAGTACAGCAAATTATACAGAGGAAAAGGTTGGCAAAGAAGAAGTGGGATAGTCAGAGAGATGAAGAAAGTAGACAGGAGTACAAGGAGATGCAGCGTAAAGCAAAGAGAGAGGTGGCAAAGGCAAAGGAAAAGGCGTATGGTGAGTTGTATGACAGATTAGACACTAAGGAAGGAGAAAAGGACTTGTACCGATTGGCTAGACAGAGGGACCAAGCTGCAAAGGATGTGCAGCAAGTTAGGGCGATCAAGGATAGAGATGGAAATGTGCTGACAAGCGAGGAGAGTGTGCTAAGAAGGTGGAAGGAATACTTTGAGGGGCTGATGAATGAAGAAAATGAGAGAGAGAGAAGGTTGGATGATGTAGGGATAGTGAATCAGGAAGTTCAGCGGATTAGCAAGGAGGAAGTGAGGGCAGCTATGAAGAGGATGAAGAATGGAAAGGCAGTTGGTCCTGATGACATACCTGTGGAGGCATGGAGATGTTTAGGAGAGATGGCAGTGGACTTTCTAACTAGATTGTTTAACACAATCCTGGAAAGTGAGAGGATGCCTGAGGAGTGGAGAAGAAGCATACTGGTACCGATTTTCAAGAACAAGGGCGATGTGCAGAACTGTAACAACTACAGAGGTATAAAGTTGATCAGCCACAGCATGAAGATTTGGGAAAGAGTAATAGAAGCTAGGTTAAGAGGAGAGGTGACGATCAGCGAGCAGCAGTATGGTTTCATGCCACGAAAGAGCACCACAGATGCGATGTTTGCTTTGAGAATGTTGATTGAGAAGTATAGAGAAGGCCAGAAAGAGTTGCATTGTGTCTTTGTAGATTTAGAGAAAGCTTATGACAGAGTACCGAGAGAGGAGGTGTGGTATTGTATGAGGAAGTCAGGAGTTGCAGAGAAGTATGTAGGAGTGGTGCAGGATACGTATGAGGGAAGTGTGACAATGGTGAGGTGTGCGGTTGGAATGACGGATGGGTTCAAGGTGGAGGTGGGATTACATCAAGGATCGGCTCTTAGCCCTTTCTTGTTTGCAATGGTGATGGACAGGTTGACGGACAAGATCAGGCAGGAGTCTCCATGGACGATGATGTTCGCGGATGACATTGTGATCTGTAGTGAGAGTAGGGTGCAGGTTGAGGAGAGCCTGGAGAGGTGGAGGTATGCACTAGAGAGAAGAGGAATGAAAGTCAGTAGGAGCAAGACGGAATACCTATGCGTGAATGAGAGAGAGGACAGTGGAATGGTCAGGATGCAAGGAGTGGAGGTGACAAAGACATCTGAGTTTAAATACTTGGGGTCAACTGTCCAAAGTAACGGGGAGTGCAGTAGAGAGGTGAAAAAGAGAGTGCAGGCAGGTTGGAGTGGGTGGAGAAGTGTGTCAGGAGTGATTTGCGACAGAAGGGTACCAGCAAGAGTTAAAGGGAAAGTTTACAAGATGGTTGTGAGACCAGCTATGTTATATGGTTTGGAGACAGTGGCACTGACGAAAAGACAGGAGGCGGAGCTGGAGGTGGCAGAGTTGAAGATGCTAAGATTTTCACTGGGAGTAACGAAGAAGGACAGGATTAGGAACGATTATATTAGAGGGACCGCTCAGGTTGGACGGTTTGGAGACAAAGCAAGAGAGGCAAGATTGAGATGGCTTGGACATGTGTGGAGGAGAGATGCTGAGTATATTGGGAGAAGGATGCTGAATATGGAGCTGCCAGGGAAGAGGAGAAGAGGAAGGCCAAAGAGGAGGTTTATGGATGTGGTGAGGGAAGACATGCAGGTGGCTGGTGTGACAGAGGAAGACGCAGAAGACAGGAAGAAATGGAAACGGATGATCCGCTGTGGCGACCCCTAACGGGAGCAGCCGAAAGTAGTAGTAGATTTAGTAAAGACAGTGCACTTTCCCTCCCCCCTCACCGTCCCTATGATTGTGCCATTGATCTCTTTCCCGGGGCCGCCCTTCCCACCGGTCGGTTGCATAACATCTCCGTCCCGGAGAAGGAGGCTATGCGCAATTATATCACAGAGTCCCTGGCCTCAGGAATCATAAGGCCCTCGTCTTCCCCGGTGGCAGCGGACTTCTTTTTTGTGGCAAAGAAGGAGGGCAGCCTGAGGCCTTACATAGATTATCGAATGCTACATAACATCACGGTGAAAAATAAATATCCACTCCCCCTTATGAGTTCCAGGTTCGAGCTACTCACTCACGCCACGGTGTTCACGAAGCTGGACCTGCGCAGCGCGTACCACCTGGTGCGCATCCGGGAAGGGGATGAATGGAAGACGGCCTTCAACACCCACCTAAGGCATTTCGAATACCTCGTTATGCCCTTCGGCCTCACCAACGCCCCGGCCGTCTTCCAGGCGTTGGTCAACGACGTGCTCCGGGACATGCTGAACACGTTCGCGGTGGTGTACCTGGATGACATCCTCGTGTTCTCCAGGACTGAGGAGGAACACCACCAGCATGTCCGCCTGGTCCTCCAACGGCTGCTGGAGAACAGGCTCTTCGTGAAAGCCGAGAAGTGCGTGTTCCACTCCGCCTCCGTGGAGTTCCTTGGCCACATCGTGGAGAAGGGGCTCGTCCGCACTGACCCCAGGAAGACCCGAGCGGTGGAGGAGTGGGCACGGCCCACTAACAGGACGCAACTCCAGCGCTTCCTGGGGTTTGCAAACTTCTACCGGCGCTTCATCAGGGGGTTCAGCCGTGTGGCCGCCCCCCTCACTGCACTCACCTCCAACCTCCGCCCCTTCTCCTGGACCACGGAGGCAGAAGCCGCCTTTTGGCCCTGAAGAGGCTGTTCACAACGGCTCCGGTGCTCGCCCACCCGGACCCGTGCAGGCAGTTCATCGTGGAGGTGGACGCATCGGACACGGGCATCGGAGCCGTCCTCTCCCAGCGGTCGGAGGAGGACCAGAAGATCCACCCGTGCGCCTTCTTCTCCCGGCGTTTCAGTCCTGCGGAGAAGAATTACGACATCGGCAACAGGGAGTTGCTGGCCGTCCACGCCGCCCTAGAGGAGTGGAGACACTGGCTGGAGGGAGCAGGGCAGCCGTTCATCGTATGGTCCGATCACAAGAACCTGACCTACGTGCGGACGGCTAAGAGGCTCAACCCCAGGCAGGCGCGCTGGGCTCTCTTCTTCAGCCGGTTCGACTTCACCCTCACCTACCGCCCGGGCACCAAGAACGTCAGGGCAGACGCCCTCTCCCGTCTGTTTCCCGAGGGGTCCCCTGACGCCCCAGACACCATCCTTCCCCCGGCCCGGGTGGTGGGTGTCGTCACCTGGGCCATCGGTGGTGAGAAGGGCCCAGCGCGCCCAACCCGACCCACGCAATGGACCCCGGAACCGGCTATTTGTGCCTCCCTGTGTCCGGCCCCAGGTGCTGGAGTGGGGCCACTCCAGCCATCTTGCTTGCCACCCCGGTGTCTACCGAACGGCGGCCTTCATCCGCAGGGGTTTCTGGTGGCCCACCATGGAGGCAGACACCAGAGAATTCGTGGCAGCCTGCACCACCTGCGCCCGCAGCAAGGCTCTCCATCGCCCTCCAGCAGGTCTCCTGCGCCCCCTTCCTGTCCCCGGCCGACCTTGGTCCCACATTGCCTTGGACTTTGTAACTGGCCTCCCCGTGTCGCAAGGCAATGACACCATTCTGACCATTGTCGACCGGTTTTCCAAGGCCGTCCCCTTTGTTGCCCTCACCAAACTCCCCTCTGCAGCCGAGACGGCGGACCTTCTCGTCTCCCACTTCGTCCGACCCCATGGGATTCCCCTGGACATTGTCTCTGACCGTGGTCCCCAGTTCACTTCGAAGGTATGGCAGGCCTTCTGTAAGGGGATTGGGGCCACGGTCAGCCTCTCCTCCGGGTATCACCCCCAGACCAATGGGCAGGCAGAGCGGGCCAATCAAGCCCTGGAGGCGGCTTTGCGTTGCGTTACCACCAGCAACCCCGCCTCCTGGAGCAAGTACCTGCCCTGGGTGGAGTACTCGTTCAACTCCATGGAGAGTTCGGCTACCGGTTTGTCCCCCTTCGAGTGTTCTCTTGGCTATCAACCTCCTTTGTTCCCCCATCAGGAGTTGGAGGTGGCGGTCCCGTCCACGAAGGCCCATCTCGTTTGGAAGACCGCCCGGGCCGCTCTGTTGCGAGCTACAGAGCGGGCCCGGCGCAGCGCCAACCGGCGGAGAGTGCCGGCTCCAGCTTATCGACCTGGCCAGAAGGTATGGCTCCTGGCCCGGGACCTGCCCTTCCCTACCATCAACCGGAAGCTGGCTCCCCGCTACGTCGGTCCCTACACCATCGACCGCATCGTCAACCCTTCGGCGGTGCGTCTCCATCTCCCTACCTCACTCAAGATCCATCCCGTCTTCCATGTCTCGCGCCTCAAACCGGTAGCCACCAGCCCCCTGTCTCCCCCTGTCCAAGCTCCTCCACCCCCCAGGATCCTCGACGGTGGTGACATGGTCTGGGATGTCGACCAGCTGCTCGCCGTACGCCGCCGGGGGCGTGGGTACCAATACCTGGTGGACTGGGTTGGCTATGGGCCCGAGGACCGCAGCTGGGTTCCCCGGTCCTACCTGGCCGACCCCGCACTCCTGGAGGAGTTCTATCGGGCCCACCCCAACGCCATCGGACGGTCGCCCGGTGTCTCCCGTAGGAGGGGGGGTCCTGTTGTGGTTACACCGCCCCGAGCTGCCTCCCCGGCACGTTCAAGCCACTCCCCCAGCTCGGACGTGCCGGAAACATCCCGAGCGCTGCACTGCACCAGGTGTTTGCCATCATCCATCAGGCACACCTGTGGCAATCAGGCAGCCTTCTACAAGAAGCCTCCCAGAACGTCTCTCTGTGCTTCGACGTACTGAACCCTGCGGTAAAGTTCTGACAAGCCCTCCAGCGTTCCTTGCATTCTGTTTATTCCCCAGTGTCTTACCTTCCTGTCTCTGTTTCCTCCCAAGACTCTCCCTCCGCGATTTCCACGGCTCCCCGCGTCTCCCTCGTCCCCAGCGACCTTCACGTTTTCTCCCCGGACCTCTCCTGCGATCTCCCCCCTTGTCCCTCTATCTGGAACCCTCCTTTCGGACTCGACTTCCTGGATCTCGGACCTGGACTTTCTCGGACAACCCCTCTTGGATCACGGACTGGACTTTCTTGCCAGGTGCACGCACATTTTTTCAACACCTCCTGGTCATTTGCATACCGCACCACACATAGGCTAAAAACACTCACGCATAGTTATACACGCAAACCACGGGACACCACACATAGTTTATTCACACATCCCACTAACAGAACGCCTTTTTCACCATACATTTCCCTCCAACAATAAAATGACCGGGCGGCATCTCGGTGGCCTTCTAAGGCTCGTAAAAATCAAATTAACAATCAAAAAAAAAAGCCAACATTAGTCCAACTCACCGAACAGCGGGCGACGTAGTTCTGCCGGACTCCGTCGAAAAGAGAGAATGGAGCTCCGCCTCTAAATATAAACTGGGAAATATGACACCACCTCCGGTAGATGGCACGCTCTCCGGAAAAGGCGGCCCCCCACGCCGTTGTCACGGGAAACGTGACGCGACATCCGGCAAACGAGCGCCCTCCCCATAGACGGAAAAAAACAGAAAGGGGGAGAAAAAAAGAAAAAAAAAAGAAAAAAAGGGACAGTGTGTTTTTTCCAGAGACGGGTTAGGGTTACAGTTACAGGACCGTGTGTCCGAGGAAAGTGACGTGTTGTTGACAAAATTGGAGTTTGGAGAGACTAGCTTGGCGACCTTCTTGGGCCAGATGGCGTAAGAGAGAGACCGAGTCACGGCTGCACTGCGTTGTGGTGGGGGCACAAAGCAGGAGGTCGTCGACGTACTGCCATAGGGTTGAGCCGCGCGTCAGCGTAAGTGTGCTAAGGCTGTCTCGAAGCGCCGCGTTGTAGATCGTGGGGCTTTCACAATAGCCCTGACACAGCCTTGTCCATGTGTAAGGCCGACCGTCAAATAGGAACGCAAACCAGAACAGGGACGCTGAAGAAAGCGTTGGCAGGGTCCACAACGGTATACCGCCGTGCAGAAGGGGGAACCTGAGACATAAGGGTGTAGGGATTGGGGACGCAGGGCGTGCGGGCCCTGACAGCTGCATTTACTGCCTGAAGGTCTTGAACGAACCTCCATTCAGTGGGCTGTCCGGGTGGGCGTATCTTCTTCACGGGGAAGATGGGAGTGGAAACCGGGGAGGTGGGGCAAGGGACAATTATGCCCTTGACACGCAAGGCATTGAATACAGGGCAGATGCCATTAACCGCTTCCGGTTTCAAAGGGTACTGAGGTTGGTGGGGACGGAAGTCGGATTTCGGGGTAATGATGACGGGCTCACAATTACGTATGAGACCTACATCCTATTTCCCGTCAGCCCAAAGATGGGAGGGGATGTTGTGAAGCTGCGGAGCAAGTGCAGTGTGTGTGTGTGTGTGTATGGGCCTCAGTCACTGATGGTGAGGGGGCGGAAAGAGCCAACATTCGTGGCGTCACCGCAACGGTGGCGCTGACGTCTACCCGGTATAATTTTAGTGAGGGGTACCAGTCGCGGGAAGAGTCGGCGGGAAGCCAATCTGACGCCAGAGAAGCTTGTCGCGCGAGTGGACCCGTATCTGTCCACTGGGAACCCCGTGGTTTTACCAAGGAGACGTGCGGGACCGAGTCATCAACCGAAAACAACGCAGTTTGGTCGTTGTCTAATGTACACGTGACATGAGCGGTGCAGTGTAGGTTGTCCGTTGTCATGTAGGTCGATGCGTCCCCTGTTGTGGTGTGTGAGCAAGGGAGCAGAGCCACTGTGTGTATTGGGAGGCGGTAGGAGCCCACATGTAGACCCGTAGAGGGAGGGCGGGGTTATGTGTATGCAAAAAAATATTCGCTGCTGGTAACGAAGTGATGTACAGCCCTGATGAGGTGGAAACAACAGAGATGCCCAGTTGGATCATGCCATCTCTATCCAACAATTTAAATGGGCAGTTATCAGAAATTAAAACAGGCAATTTTGTTGATGAGCTGTCATCCAGGCAAACAAGCGCACAGGAACGGATAATGGCTCCGTGACACACGTACCACTCGCAACAGTGGAGAGGAACGTTTGGCCGCTCCGTGTTAACCGTGGCCGGCCGATAGGCGGTTCTCACCACCGTTCGTGTGGCTCCAGTGTCTAACAAGAAAGGCAGCCCAGCATTTGCAAGATGCAAGGTTATCATTGGCAGTTTTCGGAAAGCTAGCTCATGAGATACATACTGTCCAACTGGGGAAGCTAACAGCAAAGCAGAGTCTTCATTGCAAATCAGTGTATTTGGTTGTGTCTGTGCATTCATACGACCTGATGTGGCAGCAGATGTGTCCAGGACCCCCCCCTCCTCCTCCCATGTCGCCTGTCAGTCCGAACCCCGGTATGAGCCTCCCCGTGGGGCCCACTGGTTGTGAGGTCCGTTGCTCCATCCTCGGCCTCTTCCGCGCCTTTGGTTGATGCCCTTCACGGAGTGGACAGGGTTCAGCCCAGTGACCAGGCTGGCCACATGTGAAGCAGCAGTCGTCACCCGGTTGGGGGCCGCTGGGCTGGGCGTGTTGTCACGGGTTCTGACATCGTGAACGGTCCCCGGGTCTGTCCTGTTGCACAGGTTAGTAGGGTGAAGGAAGCCGCTGCAGCGCCATGGAGGAGAGAGAGAGAGGTGCGATGTTTGTCCTGAGCCTGCCTTGCCTTCTGTTCTTCTTCCTTTTTCTGCATTTGATCGTGGGCATGATCAGCATGTCTCAGCAAGTCTTCCAGTCGTCTCTTTCCGTATCCTACGCAGTGTGTTTCTATGGCTTTCCTAACTCCGTCCTGCAGGCCGGCCAGGAAATGTTTGCAGAGGTGAGTTTCCCATTGGCCTCTCGCCGTGGACGGGGGAGAGAGAACTGGTGGCGGTTGGGGTGTTGGTGGTGGTGGTGGTGTCAGACGGGGTGTCGGTGGTGGTCCCAGGATCGGTCTCATGGCGCCGCGTTGTTGGACAGGTTGTTGGACGCACCCGGAGTCGTCAGAGGGGTGTCCCAGAGACATCGCTATGAGCTGCGGATATAAGGAAGACAAAAGGAGAGAGAGAGGCTGGCTGCCATGTGAGTATGGCGGAGGGGTGGATGTCAGAGATGGATTAGGAGAGGTGTGTGAGAACGGGTCTTTGGTTGATACGTGAGCTGTCGTATCTCTGTCTTTGTCCGAGTCGTCGCTGCGCGTCATAGTCCTCTGTAGCCTTTTTCTTTCCCTACTTTCACACTCTTTCTCCCACATTCCCAAAATTCTTTCTTGCTCTGCCATATACTCTAACCATGTTGTAGGAATCTTTTTCCTTTCTAAGACCTTCGCTTTTCCCTTTTCCATGGACTGTCGGACTTTCATTAGTTTATTCTTGCTCAAAGTTCCTTCAACAGGAAACCCATGATCCTGCATCCAGTTTAAAATATATTTTACCGAGTCTTCACCATATTTCCTTATCACTCATTATCTGATAGATCGGACCCTCCATATCTATCGGGGGCGGTTTACTGCCCTTTTTTCCCTTTTATTTTCTTTTTTTCCCCTCAAAATTCACTTGATCCTACCAAATGACCACTTCTATTAGTGCGAGACCGAGGGTGAACAGCCGCTTAATTGTCAGTGCACGACCTCATCTGGTTTCAATAGTACGCGTTTTAAATGATCATTTTATCCTTTAAAGAATTCTGCTTACCCGTGCGATGAATCTCCCAGGGTTTTGCTGAGGGATCTCAGCGACACCGAACAAACGGACCACCCGCCTCTCCCTTTCTTCTTCTCAAACCTGGTGAGGTTATTGGGAGATCGGTGACTATGTTCTTGTCCCGAGATGATCAGTCAGCCGGTTGTCCGTCTGGCGGGGCGACGTGAGATCCCGCTTCTGACACCAAATTGTTGTGGATTTTCCTTTATCCTTTTAATGGGCTCTTGCCCCAGCAACCTCTGGGGAGAATAATCATCGGACAAATATTGAAGCAAACAGAGAATCTTTAATGCATCTGCAGATGGAGAGACATAAGGCCACACAGAGGTTCGTCTGTGAGGATATGCTCTGCCTCTGAGCTGGAGATAGTGGTTTTTTATACAACAGTCCGTCGCGTCATACACTATGTTTCCTGCGTCAACTAAGGTGTAATCTTACAAAGGTATGAAGGAAACATCTACGTTAATCACGTTCTGTGCCTCGTGAGTGTCTGTACGCCTGTTGCACTTGTCTTTTGCTGTACCTGGCCGTTCCTGGGATGCGGCAACGGGGAGGCAAGCATAGTAACAGTTGCTATGTGGCCCCATGGAAGGTACGCATGAGAACAATGGTTATGTGTGTCTGCAGTGAGTGAGAAGTTTCATACACACAGACAAGTGGAAAACTACAGAGTACATACGGAGTGCATATGGAGATCATTTTGTACTCCACATACATCACCAACATCCTGCTCAGCTCTCCCCTTCTCAGCCTCCTCCTGCTCAGCTGCACCACTCTCCTCTCAGAGCCTCACCGCAGCCACATCGTCATGACACGACTGGTACGAATGCCATTGCGAGGTACTTGGTGCGCCGAGAGCTTGTGAATTCCGGTCTCATCCAGTTCAACGAGCGCCCAGAAAATTATTGGGCATGGAAGTCCTCTTTCTTCAACGCCATTGAAGGACTGAACTTAACTGCCAGCAAGGAGCTCGACCTCTTGACAAAGTCGTTAGGAAAAGAGTTCTCAGAGCACGTTACAAGGATTCGCTATGTGCACGTCACCGACCCTGTAGTGGGCCTACAACATGTCTGGGAACGCCTAGAAGAGTGCTCCCCTGAAGTGATCGAGAGAGCGCTCTTCGAGAGGATAGAGAACTTTCCAAAAATCTCTCAGAAAGACCCCGTAAAGTTGAGGGAACTGGGAGACCTGCTGATGGAGTTAGACTCTGCTAAGTGTGAGGGCTACCTGCCGGGGCTCTCGTACCTGGACACCGCCAGGGGTGTCAACCCGATCGTTGAGAAGCTGCCACACAGTCTACAAGAGAGGTGGATAACTAAGGGTTCCCAGTACAAAGAGCAGCACCATGCCCCCCCCCCCCATTCACCTTCTTCGCAGACTTCCTCTGCAGCGAGGCACACAGAAGAAACGACCCCAGCTTTACTCTCCCTTCAGCTCCCTCGAAAACGTCCAACAAGTCCTCCACAGGGTTCTCAAAACATGAGCGATCAGAAAAGGAATCAAGACACGCCAAAACGAATGTCTCCACCCACAAGACAGAGGTCTCAACAAACCGCTCAGCTTCTCAGTCACGCAGTTCGAGCAGCATGCCTGGCGACAAAGGGAAACAATGTCCCATCCATCAGAAGCGCCATCCTCTAAAGAAATGTCGGGGTTTTTGAAGCAAGTCTCTTGAGGAGCGCAAAGCCTTTCTGAAAGAGAATGGTGCCTGCTACAGGTGTTGCTCCTCCACAACTCACTTGGCGAAGAACTGTAAGGCAACTTTGAAGTGCAGCGAATGTGAGAGCGATGACCATATAGCGGCGCTCCACCCTGGACCTCCTCCACGGGACAAAAAAGACAAGGACCCCACCTCAGAGCATGGCGGGGAGAGTGAAGAGGAGGCGCCTCCACCAGCAGTCACCTCTAAATGCACAGCACACCCAGACAGAGCTAGTAACGTCTACATCGTCCTGGACGACCAGAGCAACAGATCTCTGGCGAGGTCTGATTTCTTCCACCTCATCCAAATCAGAGGTTCAGACTCACCGTACACCCTGCGTACATGTGCAGGAGTCACCGATACATCTGGAGGAAGAGCCACAGGGTTCTTGGCGGAGTCGTTGGATGGAAAAAACAAGTGTGCTGCTTCCAACACTCATTGAGTGCAACCATATGCCTGACGATCGGTCAGAAATCCCGACCCCAGAAGCTGCACAGCACCACAGCCACCTGAAGTCCATCGCTCGCAGAATCCCTCGCCTGGACCCTGATGCCCAGATCCTGATACTTCTGGGACACCACATCCTTCAGGTCCACAAAGTCAGGGAGCAACGCAATGGTCCTCCCAGCGCCCCCTATGCCCAACGTCTAGACCTGGGTTGGGTGGTTATAGGGGACGTGTGCCTGGGTTCAGCCCACAAGCCAGCAGCTGTGACTTCCTATCGCACCAGCGTGCTAGAAAACGGAAGGCCATCTCTCCTCACTCTGTGCCCCAACCGTCTCCAGGTCAAGGAAAGGTTCCTCCTTACAGCATCAAACATGACACCCCAGTCCCTGATGACGACAAAGTGGGGCTTTCCATCGAAGATCGTCTGTTCCTGGAGTTCATGGACAGAGAGATGGTGATGGACGACACCAACAGCTGGGTGGCGCCTCTCCCATTCCGATCCCCTCGTCGACGGCTCCCGAACAATCGAGACCAAGCTCTCAGCAGACTTACCTCTCCCCGCCGCACCCTGGAAAGAAAGCCTAAGATGAAAGCCGACTTCGTCACACCTTCATGCAAAACATCTTTGATCGCGACCAGGCTGAGTTGGCCCCACCACTACCGGAGGGAAGTGAGTGCTGGTACTTACTTATCTTCGGCGTCTACCACCCTCAAAAGCCAGACAAGATCAGGGTTGTCTTCGATTCCAGCGCTCAACATCACGGCATCTCCCTGAACGATGTGCGTGCTACTTACCGGCCCGGATCTGAACAACAGCTTGCTGGGAGTCTTGCTGCGCTCCCGAAGAGAAACAGTGGCTGTCATAGCGGACATCGAGCAGATGTTTCACAGCTTCGTCGTTCGAGAAGACAACAGAGATTTCTTGTGTTTCCTGTGGTTCAACAACAACGACCCCAACCGAGAGATTGCCGAGTATCGCATGAAAGTCCACGTATTCGGCAACTCACCATCCCCAGCTGTCGCCATCTATGGACTTCACCGAGCAGCAGAACACAGCTCCAGGGAACACGGAATGGATGCCAAGCACTTAGTGGAACGCGACTTCTACGTCGACGACCGCCTCGCTCTGGCTGGGTTGCGTCCCGAGGGGCAGCCGTGAGTAGAGGGAGGAGTCGTTGGCAGCTTGACTGGAGGTGGCCACTTGCTGTGTATTTAGCATAGCAGCACACTCAGCTGCTCCCTCAACCTGTAGTGCGATGGTAATTGCTCTGGACAGCAGCAGATCGTCTTTTTCCAGCAGGAGAGTCTCACGCACCTTTGCGTTGTTGGTGTGTTCGATTAGCTGGTCGCGAACCATCTCGTCCTGAAGCGCGCCAAACTTGCATGAGCTAGCTAGCCCTCGCAAATTAGCTACGTACTGCCGCACAGACTCACCAGGCAGTTGGTGTCGCTGACGGAATATAAATCGCCGAAGGAGGGCACTCTGTGGAGCAGCGAAATGGGTGCTCATAAGTCCCACAGCTTCGTCAAAGTTTGTGACGTTCCCCAGAGTCCCGAGCACACGATGACCCTCTGCTCCCAAGCAGTGTAGCAACAGAGCCGTCTTCCTAGCCTGGCTCACGTCGTCGAGCCCTGAGGCGATGATGTAATTTTCAAAACTATGTAGCCAGCGAGTCCATGGTACCGGAGGCTCGCCAGGTAACGCCAGGAAGGGGGCAGGTGGTGGGAGAGAGATATCAGCCATCCTCGTCGCCAATATTGTATTGAGAAATCACGTCAGGACACAGCGCTGTCGCTCGACACAACCTCTACGTTGCATTCTTTATTTAGACTGACACAGCATCACAGGCAGACCCGATCAAACAACCCAGAGCCCGCAGGCATCACCAAGCGATCCCAGCACAATAGAACAGCACCAAATCAAATGCAGCACTGTCGATGTGTGCAGACATAACAAGGGGCTTACCAGCGTTTCCCATTGGAAGTAACAACCCCTTTCAGCCCGCGATTTAGCAAACACCGTTCACATGTGTCGCACCGGGCATTCATGCAGCATAAGCCTCGGTTTGTAGCTAAGAGCCGTTCACAATGTGCTGCACGAGGCCTACCTACACATGTTGCTAGTGCTAGCTAACGGTAGCTAGTACAAGAAGTGAATCTCTTGTGCTGCTTAGCTACGGGTGCTTAATAGTGACGAGCATAATCGTTCAATAAACATTAGGCTCACATGCATCGAAACTGACGATATTAAATGATTCCAAGTAGAAAATTCAACAAGCCAACTAGCTAGATAGCATTTGCCTTGGCGTGGGACTGACAAGCTAGCATAAGCTAACGTGAGCTAGTGAAAATTCGCACACATTAAAATGACATCTGGATGTAACGTTATATGTATATAGACATCTCCGATATCGTTATGCAAGCAGGTGAGCGGCTAACGTTAAACCGGAATTAAGCAAGCGAGACTGTGTGGCTAGCTAGAATTAGCAGGCCCCGTTTATAGCAGCTAGCAGCAGGTCTGTCTTCTAACGTCAGCGTAGCCAATCGCTCGGTTGGTTGTCGGTGTGATAACGTGGCAATATTCGCTAACTTTTAAAAAAAAAAAAATTCGCTAACTAACGTTAGCTAGCTTATGCTAGCTAGTCGTTTCCTAGCCAGGCTAGCTAGCTATGAACGTATAAACTGCCGTGCGATAACGTTATAATTAGCTTTAATCAGTCACTTAAAAATCACACCCGAGTGTGCCAAAATGTTACAAAAACATGTCGATATTCAATGTTTACTGGGCTTTTTCGCGCTTCGGCTCACTTCTTACCGAGAAATTGGCACTTGGCACAAGTTGGCCGTGAACTTGACTTCTCCTCAGGGCTCCAAGCAGTGAAAAGAAAAATGGCATAAAATCAAGAGATTTTGAGAACCAAAGTTTGGCTACGTCAGTAGTCACGTGACATACTGGATGGAAAAATAGTCTTTGGTTTTAAGTCAGTCAAATACATTGAACCAATGAGGCCCTGATTTCCATTGAATTAAAGTGATTTTAATACATATATAGACCCAAAATATCATAAATACCATTATATCGGGTCCAATCAAATAAAAAACACGCTTTAATTGAATGGCAGCATATGATCACTTTTTACTGTGTGGATGCAAACAGTGAAACTTATGTAACCCCTTTTTCACTGGCGGGTGAAGTAATACTTGGAGTAGTATTGGTCGAGGATCAATGACCACACCGGGTTATAGAACTCAGGTTTAATCGTGGCTCAGTAGGCAGACGTAATAACCATACGTGGTAGTGGTGTAACCATAATAACAGTCCGGGTAGTACATAGCACCTATTGTAGTTCCAGTGGATATACATGGCGTTATATCACTACAACCAGCTGCACTGATGTTTGCTCGGGAGCTACAGACGCCTGTGGATCTGGTCTTTGGCAAGCCGCCAAACCCACCAGTACGAGTGCCGCCGGGCCAGGACTATGTAGACGCACTACAGGACCGGATGGAGGCTCCTCATCAGCTGGCTCCAGAAAATATGGCTTCTGCAGGGGAAAGGCAGAAGAGAGCCTATGATGTACGTTGCCACTGCAAAGAGTACCAGCAGGGGGACAACGTATGGGTGTATAACCCACGGCGAACGAAGGGACGGTCCCCAAAGCTGAACAGCAACTGGGAGGGGCCCTGCCTCATCCTGAAGAGGATCTCAGAGGTCATCTATAGAGTGAAGCTCCACAGCCGCCCTCGGATAGTCATCCTTCACCAAGATCGCCTCGCACCTTACTTAGTACAGACCAGGCTACCGGGGTCCAGGGAGGGGGTAAGGACACTGCTGGATCAAGCCAACCTCCCTGGATGTCAGCAAGGAGCTACCATTAGAGCACCTTGTTTTGGGCCAGGGAGGGGGCGGGGACACTGGGTTTACAGAGCTGGCCAGGAATGGAAACAGCGGTGACGTCGACGTCGACGGTGGGGGCTCAGACCCAGCGGATGCAGAGCCGCCCCCGTCATCCATCAGCAGCCCGCGGCAAGGAGCAGCCCGGGATGGGAGAGCTGCTCGGCGGAAGAAACCCTCATGGTGGATGGACCCATCCACATGGGATTCGGGTTAGGCCAACGGGACGTTGGTCTTTCAAGGAAGGAGGCAGTGTGGCGAATTCAACTAGAGTGTTCCTGCTCCAAGTTCATTTGCATGTTACCCACGATGCAACTGAAATGTCGATGTTTTGGTTATGTTGTGGGCTATTGAACACGTTAAAAACGGGCATATCTGTTACAGATAGCGGGGATGCGGTGCAAGGTGATGGGGACGTTACGAGAGAAGTTGATTAGACAACATGCTATTTCCCACCATGAGGGTAAAGAGTAGGCAAATAGATAAGCTCGCTTCTGTGGCCAAGAAAAGGATCAAGCTGAGACCAAAACGAATTTGTGACTGTTATGACTAGCTTGGCTTGCGGTCATTAAAAGCTTGCTTGTTAACTCTGAAAGGTTTGCTGAGAAGTCCATTATTTGACCACGTCAAAATATCATCATGTTGATTTTATGTCAACCCATTTGGCCCCGTTACACTGGGAGGAGCCATTACATATGAAGCCCCTGCCCCCCCCAAAAAAACAAACAAAAACAAAACAAAAATAAAAAATGATGTCAGTCATTTATTTGCGACTGTTGTGCGGACTGTGTGTGTTGAGCAGCGACCCCCGGTACACCCTTGTTACAGTCGTTTTTGCTGACCCGGAAGTTGTACTGTCAAGCAAGCGCCACAAACAACGCGCGCGGACAGCCTGGACACGGCAGCACTGGCACATCCTACAAGATTAATAAAGTGTGAGTATTAATCATATACGTTTTGATGCAAGCTGTGCCTTGCCCCTTTAAGGAGAGGGCTTAATGGGTATTGTGTGTGTGTGTGGGGGGGTGATGTAGACGCAGCCGTGTGTGTGTGTGTGTGTGTGTCTGTGTATTTTCTGTTTGTAGCCGCAGCCGCGGAGACTCTAGTTTGCCGACAGATAGGAAGGTAGCCACCGTTACCAGTGATGATTTGTATGCATCACGGGGAGGGAGGGAGGGAGGCTGCCGTGTGTTAAATGGGACTGCAGTGCAGTGCAGTGGCCGGCCCGTTCTCCACCGCAGAGTTGGTCCGGACTCTTTATGAAGTTGTTACCAGCTACGAGCCAGGCTAAGCTAAATAGACTAGCGAGACACCCACCAGAGGCTTCCAACTACGGTTCGGAGCCGCGACGCTGGAGAGGTAACAGTACTAGACGTGCTGCTGCACTAGACGTTTTGTTGTTTTGTTGTGTTAAGTTACAAGTAAAGCTGAGCGTCGCTGTGTAAGTTAGCTTTTACCTAATCAACGTTAGCCAACTTGCTAAGTAGGCTGTTGCTCTGCGTGCGCGTTTTCATTTTTGGGGTAGCATGCGGCGATAGCTTTTGTTAAAAAGCATGCTAATTTGCCCTGGGAATCAGTGGAGGCTGATGGAAGTGCCCCATTTGTATCTTAACTGTCATCTTCTTCTCTCTATAGACACTGTGGGACCTGAGCAGGACCCAAACAGACCTCACCTACGATGCAGTCCCAGGTAGACCAGTATAGTATGGTCTATAATAGCAGATCATGATCCAGCTCAAGGTTATTGTAGTTCACTAAAACTGAACTAAAACCAGGTGTGAAAAGAGAAGAAAAAAAACAAAAAAAAACGTTTCAGTTCACTGAAATAAAAATAAAACTTGACTTTAGAGGAGCAAGAAGAGGAAGCGAGTGAAGGCAGAGCCGAAGATCAAATGGTGGAAGTTGAAGAAGGAAAACTGTTGTGTGGAGTTCAGGCAGGGGTTAAGACAGGCACTGGGTGGATAGTGGAGAGTTGCCGGACGGCTGGGCAACCACTGCAGAAATAGTGAGGGAGACAGCTAGGAAGGTACTTGGTGTGTCGGCAGGACAGAGGAAGGAAGACAAGGAGACTTGGTGGTGGAGTGAGGAAGTACAGCAAAGTATACAGAAGAAGAGGTTGGCAAAGAAGAAATGGGATAGTCAGAGAGATGAAGAAAGTAGACAGGAGTACAAGGAGACACAACTTAAAGCTAAGAGAGGTGGCAAAGGCAAAAGGCGTATGGTGAGTTGTATGACAGGTTAGACACCAAGGAAGGAGAAAAGGACTTGTACCGATTGGCTAGACAGACGGACCGAGCTGCAAAGGATGTGCAGCAGCTTAGGGTGATGAAGGATAGAGATGGAAATGTGCTGACGAGCGAAGAGAGTGTGCTGAGAAGGTGGAAGGAGTACATTGGGGGGCTGATGAATGAAGAAAATGAGAGAGAGAGAGCAGGTTGGATGATGTGGGGATAGTGAATCAGGAAGTGCAGTGGATTAGCAAGGAGGACGTGAGGGCAGCTATGAAGAGGATGAAGAGTGGCAAGGCAGTTGGTCCTGATGACATACCTGTGGAGGCATGGAGATGTTTAGGAGAGATGGCAGTGGGGTTTTTAACTAGATTGTTTAACTCAATCTTGGAAAGGGAGAGGATGCCTGAGGAGTGGAGAAGAAGCATACCGGTACCGATTTTCAAGAACCAGGGCGATGTGCAGAACTGTAGCAACTACAGAGGTATAAAGTTGATCAGCCACAGCATGAAGATTTGGGAAAGAGTAATCGAAGCTAGGTTAAGAGGAGGAGAGGTGACGATTAGCGAGCGGCAGTATGGTTTCATGCCACGAAAGAGCACCACAGATGCGATGTTTGCTTTGAGAGTGTTGATGGAGAAGTATAGAGAAGGCCAGAAGGAGCTACATTGTGTCTTTGTAGATTTAGAGAACGCATAAGCCAGGGTGCCGAGAGAGGAGATGTGGTATTGTATGAGGAAGCCGGGAGTTGCCGAGAAGTATGTAGGAGTGGTGCAGGATATGCACGTGGAAGTGTGAGAGTGGCGAGGTGACAGATGGGTTCAAGGTGGAGGTGGGATTACATCAAGGATCGGCTCTGAGCCCCTTCTTGTTTGCAATGGTGATGGACAGGTTGACGGATGAGATCAGGCAGGAGTCTCCATGGACGATGATGTTCGCGGATGACATTGTGATCTGTAGCGAGAGTAGGGTGCAGGTGGAGGAGAGCCTGGAGATGTGGAGGTATGCACTGGAGAGAAGAGGAATGAAAGTCAGTAGGAGCAAGACGGAATACCTGTGTGTGAAAGAGAGGGAAGACAGTGGAATGGTCAGGAGTGGAGGTGACGAAGGCATATGACTTTAAATACTTGGGGTCAACAGTCCAAAGTAACGGGGAGTGCAGGAGAGACGTGACGAAGAGAGTGCAGGTAGGGCGGAGAAGAGTGTCAGGAGTGATTTGCGACAGAAGGGTGCCAGCAAGAGTTAAAGGGAAGGTTTACAAGATGGTTGTGAGACCAGCTATGTTGTATGGTTTGGAGACAGTGGCACTGACGAAAAGACAGCAGGAGGCGGAGCTGGAGGTGGCAGAGTTGAAGACGCTAAGGTTTTCACTGGGAGTGACGAAGAAGCACAGGATTAGGCACGATTATATTAGAGGGACCGCTCAAGTTGGACGGTTTGGAGACAAAGCAAGAGAGGCAAGATTGAGATGGCTTGGGCATGTGTGGAGAAGGATGCTGAATATGGAGCTGTCAGGGAAGAGGAGAAGAGGAAGGCCAAAGAGGAGGTTTATGGATGTGGTGAGGGAGGACATGCAGGTGGCTGGTGTGATAGAGGAAGATGCAGAAGACAGGAAGAAATGGAAACGAATGATCCGCTGTGCCGACCCCCAACGGGAGCAGCCGAAAGTAGTAGTAGTAGACTTTAGAGGAAAAAACAAATAAACAAACAAACAAACAAACAAACAAAGTGAAACGATATTGTGCACTTTCAAAAGTAACTAAGATAAAATCCAAATGTTCCTCTTCGGCAGTCTGTCAAAACGATGATGACTGTGATGCAGTTTAAGCGGAGCAAGTTCACCTGTGTGTCATCAGGCCCGCATTAGAGTGACAATATCGAAATAATAGTGAAGAAGAAGACAAAAACAAAGTAAAAAAAAAGTATGGGAGAGCATGGTGAGGGCTGGTCTTGGTTTGTGCCTGCCTAGATGTGTCTATCTGAGCAGTTGGCATTGGTCTGACTTACTGTACCCTTACTGTCTTTCAGCCAATGGAGTATCTTTTCCGGGATGACTGCACTGATGCCGATCCCGAGGATGGAGTGGTTGGTGGTGGTGTCCGAGATCCCTTGCCCCCTGTCAGAAGTGAACCTCGCTGCCCTTCAGGGATTAATAAATCTCATGACATCGACCTGGTGTGATCAGGAGCTCTATATTCAGACAGTTGATCTTGTGCGAAGACTGTGTTCTTGAAGATGACAGTCCCAGGTCCCACATTTTGCAATTTTGCCCCCTCCTTTGGTAGCAAGAAATATTTTTGCTCTTTCTGTCTCTGGCCACTGAGGATGGTAAGATTCATCGATTCACACTGGTGAAGCTAGCCAGCCAGCCAGCCTTTCAGCCAGCCAGTCTGTCAGCCAGCCAGTCTGTCAGCCAGCCAGCCAGTCTGTCAGCCAGCCAGCCGCATGCATGTTCAAGATTTTGACTGCACCGTTAAAACAAGTGTGCACCGGGTACAATTTGGGATGAAACTAGTGAAAATGCCTGTTTGTGAAAGGTCTAAGTGTGTGTGTGTGTGTGTGTGTGTGTGTGTGTGTGTGTGTGTGTGTGTGTGTGTGTGTGTGTGTACACTTATTTGCTAGTGCAGGGGTCCAAAGCAGTCCACAGCTCAGGAGCAGAAAGTGATGGTAATAATGTTCGTTGTTTCAGAGCATTAAAACAAAGTGGATTCGGGCGTTCGTGTTGTCGTGACGCAGATTCAAGCCTGTGGTGCGTCTGCTTTAGTTTGGGGGTAAAAATGACGACTTGACTTGTGAAAGTCTTTCTGTCACACTGATGACGCGCTGCTTGCTGTTCAGTGAAGTGTTCTAGTACAACAATGTGCACACTTGAGTGTTGAACTCCTGTTCACGGTCAGTAGGTGAACTTGACATACACTTAAAAGGGTCCTTTTAAAGGTGCAGCGTTGCGGTCGGCATCACTGATACGTGCCAGCATGAAATGCATATTTGAAATGGGCAGAAGGAGGGAATTAAGTACCCCAATTTAATTCCCCAAAACGTGTTGAAACTGAATTTGTGATGACGGACAAACCCACCGCCCTCTGCTGGCTCCGTCCCTTTGGAAATGTGGGGGACATTCAAGTTTGGCTATGCAAAGTTGACTTTGTTTCCCCTTGTTGTTTTGACTTGACTAAGTAGTAAATTGTGTCGCTAATAACTCGAAATGTATAGCAAACAAATGTCAACAGCTTGGAAACATGTTGTTATTCTTTTCTGCCTTAACATGACACTGGCAAACAGCACATAAAGGAAGCGTGTTAGGTGGTAAACCCTTTAAGACACGTTTATACATCCTATCAACAAAGCCTGCGCCACATTTGATGGCTGTCGCCATAGCTTCCTTACATTCACAGTATTTCACCCAATGTGCAGTGGGAAATGTGACGGCGTGGCGCTAACAAGTGGAAAACAAATCTGCCATCCGTTCCACACGTGTGGTCGAAGCGGACGGTGATGTTAGCGAAAGTAGTAATGAATAAATAAATAGATAAACAAATAAATGTTATGCGTGCGGTACGGACGAAGACTCGGCACTCGGACAGACTTCACTGGTCTTTAATGTAACATTGTCTTATCTTGCAGACGTCCACGTGTACACGGCTACAACTCTCTAGCAACGGAACAACGCTCTTCCTCGAGGCAAGTATACATATAGTATATGTATAGAAGGTTGTGTAGAGAAGGTTGGATGATGTAGGGATAGTGAATCAGCAAGTTCAGTGGATTAGCAAGGAGGAAGTGAGGGCAGCTATGAAGAGGATGAAGAGTGGCAAGGCAGTTGGTCCTGATGACATACCTGTGGAGGCATGGAGATGTTTAGGAGAGATGGCAGTGGGGTTTTTAACTAGATTGTTTAAGTCAATCTTGAAAAGTGAGAGGATGCCTGAGGGGTGGAGAAGAAGCATACCAGTGCCGATTTTCAAGAACCAGGGCGATGTGCAGAACTGTAGCAACTACAGAGGTATAAAGTTGATCAGCCACAGCATGAAGATTTGGGAAAGAGTAATCGAAGCTAGGTTGAGAGGAGGAGAGGTGATGATTAGAGAGCAGCAGTATGGTTTCATGCCACGAAAGAGCACCACAGACGCGATGTGTGCTTTGACAATGTTGATGGAGAAGTATAGAGACTGCCAGAAGGAGTTGCATTGTGTCTTTGTAGATTTAGAGAAAGCATACGACAGGGTGCCAAGAGAGGAGGTGTGGTATTGTATGAGGAAGTCGGGAGTTGCAGAGAAGTATGTAGGAGTGGGACAGGATATGTATGAGGAAAGTGTGACAATGGTGAAGTGTGCAAGGTTGGAATGACAGATGGGTTCAAGGTGGAGGTGGGATTACATCAAGGATCGGCTCTGAGTCCTTTCTTGTTTGCAATGGTGATGGACAGGTTGACGGACGAGATCAGGCAGGAGTCTCCATGGACGATGATGTTCGCGGATGACATTGTGATCTGTAGCGAGAGTAGGGTGCAGGTTGAGGAGAGCCGGGAGAGGTGGAGGTATGCACTGGAGAGAAGAGGAATGAAAGTCAGTAGGAGGAAGACGGAATACCTATGCGTGAATGAGAGGGAGGACAGTGGAATGGACAGGATGCAAGGAGTGGAGGTGACAAAGGCATATGAGTTTAAATACTTGGGGTCAACTGTCCAAAGTAACGGGGAGTACAGGAGAGAGGTGAAGAAGAGAGTGCAGGCAGGCAGGGTGGAGTGGGTGGAGAAGAGCGTCAGGAGTGATTTGCGACATAAGGGTACCAGCAAGCATTAAAGGGAAGGTTAACAGGATGGTTGCGAGACCAGATACGTTATATGGTTTGGAGACAGTGGCACTGACGAAAAGACAGCAGGAGGCAGAGCTGGAGGTGGCAGAGTTGAAGATGCCAAGATTTTCACTGGGCGTGACGAAGAAGGACAGGATTAGGAACGATTATATTAGAGGGACAGCTCAAGTTGGACGGTTTGGAGACAAAGCAAGAGAGGCAAGATTGAGATGGCTTGGACATGTGTGGAGGAGAGATGCTGGGTATATTGGGAGAAGGATGCTGAATAGGAAGCTGCCAGGGAAGAGGAAAAGAGGAAGGCCAAAGAGGAGGTTTATGGACGTGGTGAGGGAGGACATGCAGGTGGCTGGTGTGACAGAGGAAGACACAGAAGACAAGAAGAAATGGAAACGGATGATCCGCTGTGGCGACCCCTAACGGGAGGAGCCGAAAGTAGTAGTATATATATATATATGTGTGTGTGTGTGTATACATATACTATATACATATACACACACACACACACACACACACACACACACACATATATATATATGTATATAGCGGCCCCTTACCGATGGGCTCCAACACTGGTAAATGCCTTAATTGTCAAAGGTGGGATACTACACCCCCTTCCCTTTTAAGGTAAGAATACAATCAACAACAGTGTCAACAATCATATAAGTTTCACCAGCTTCATAAAGGATTAGAGTAAAACAGATAAGTAATCTTAAAGCACGTTTTTTTTAAACATGTTAAAGTTCATCAAGTTCAGAGTTCAATCTTCTACACTAAACAGTAGTCTCCTTTGTTTGCCTCTTTTCCCTGATCGTGATTTCCGGCAGCAAATATGCCAGTGTTGTTTGTTTTGAAGCTGGTGAAGGTAGTGTACATTATTTGCAAGATATTTACAAGTTATGTGTAGCTATTTCCATGTCACTTTAATGGACTATGTGAACACTGTAGCCTGTTTTATGTCTGTGGCTGTATAATATGAGTTATATAGCATACAGTAACTGGTCTCATCTTCTGTGTCATTTCACTTTTACAAATGTATTCTTTCATGGGGATGACGACAACATTAAAGAGCATTCAACTTCACTACAGCCTCCGACTTTCTCTTGAAGCCTGTTCGCTATCTGTCAATTTGTATGCATCAAGGATAGGCAACATGGTCCAGAAAGGTCCGGTGTGGTTGCAGGTCTTTGTTCCAACCAATGAGTTATGTAACCAGCAGCATAGAACACCATAGGACTGCCCCCGTTACAGTTACACACCTGAGTCTACAAATCAAGGTCCTTAGCAAAGATTATTGGTTGACTAATAGAATGAGGTGTGTAACTGCTTGGTTGGAACAAAGACCTGTCAGGGTCTGTCGTGTGTCAGTTTCCCGTTATATTTTGATAGTCTTGTCTCTGTGTTCACGTCCTGTTCCCCGTGTGATTACCTGTCCCGGCCCTTATGTGTTTCACCTGTGCCTCGCTATCCCTTCCCTCCTGTGTGTATTTAACCAGTGCTCCCCTGTGTGTCAGTGCCAGATTGTCTTGTCTCCTAGAGCAGCATTCCAGCATTTCATGTTAGAGAGTATCCCCGTGTCTGACTGTTTCGTTCCTGGTTTCCGAGTCTCAGTCTCCTGTTTTGGTACCGTCGCCTGTTTGTTAGTCCGCCTGGTTCTTGAAGCCTTGTGCCTGCCGATTTTGTACCGCTGCCTGTCTGATTGCCTTTCTGGATTTTGACCCTTGGACCGAATTATAGACCCTGAGAACTGGTTACTGTCTGCCTGCCTGCATTTGTGTCGGCCAGTCTCTGTGTTCTTGATAGAACAATCTGGCCAAGATGGACACAGCAGAGCAGGACTCCGTGCTCGCTACCCTCGAAGTGCAGGAGCGTCGGCTCCGACAACAGGAGGAGAAGATTGAACAGGTGCGTCTGGCTGTGGCAGAAGCTTCCCAGCGCAGTGAAGCGGTGTGCGGCACAGTTACCGCTCAAGTCAACTACGTCATCGGACAGCTTCAAGCCATGGGCTCAGCCACTCACCCCTCTCAGTCAGCTGAAACCCCTGCGCCGGCCTCATCGTCAGCTCCGGCACCAGAACCGCCTCTGGCTCCTGCTCCTCCCTCAGAAGTCAGACCCGTCAGGCTCTCCAGTCCGGAAAGATTCTCTGGGGAATCCGATGACTGCCGCCCCTTCCTCTCTCAGTGCGAGCTCCACACACACACAATATGTACACTATATGTATAAAAGTTTTGGGATAACTGACCATTACACCTACGGGAGCTGTAATGACATCTTAGTCTAAATCCATAGAAAGCCATATTCCACGAAGCTCCCGGCGCACAGTTTTTGTGCCGATGTTAATGCCAGGGGAAGTTTGGATCCCTGCAGAGTCAACAGAGCGTTGGCGACTTGAGTTGCTGTTGTCCTTAAAGGCTTGCACTTTTCAATAATAGCACTTACAGTTGGTTGACGGTGGAATATCCAGCAGGGATGAAATGTGACGAGCGGACTCATTGCAAAGATGGCATCCAGTACCACGCTTGAATTGAAAATGTGTACAAGATGATATTGAAAATGAGGAAAGCATTAGGAAGGAAAGGTGATGACATATGAAGCATAAAGAATAAACGGGATGACATTGAGCCCAAAGATATCTTTTGAGCACCTAAGCTAGAGAGGACGATGTTGTGAACAGAGCTACTAGTACAGCAAGTACGCCCCTGGTACAGCAAGTACGCCGCTGGTACAGCAAGTACTGTAAAAGCGATGGATGTGTGTGAAGGAGAGATGCTGGGTATATTGGGAGAACGATGCTGAATAGGAAGCTGCCAGGAAAGAGGAAAAGAGGAAGGCCACAGAGGAGGTTTATGGACGTGGTGAGGGAGGACATGCAGGTGGCTGATGTGACAGAGGAAGACGCAGAAGACAAGAAGAAATGGAAACGGATGATCCGCTGTGGCGACCCCTAACGGGAGGAGCCGAAAGTAGTATATATATATATATATATATATATATATATGTGTGTGTGTGTGTGTGTGTGTGTGTGTGTAATATATCTATACACACACACACACACACACGTATATATATAGCGGCCCCTTACCGATGGGCTCCAACACTGGTAAATGCTTTAATTGTCAAAGGTGGGATACTACACCCCCTTCCCTTTTAAGGTAAGAATATTGTGGCGAACGTAGAAGCAACGACAAAGGTAACTTTGCAGCCCCTTTATTGAACTCACACAGAAACAAGAACTTACAGAAATGTGTTACAATACATGGGGGTCATCTACTCGAACAACAAAGTTGTTCAGGGTTTCAGTTCCAAGGTTACACAACACAACAGAATGACAACTACAATTACACCACAACACATAGTAATCACATAAACACATAAAACCACATAAAACACTTACAAAACATTTAATAACAACTGACAATCTGCACGCAGTGCCTGATGGGTAAACCAGGACAATTGGCACAATTCTGACGGGGTAGCAACTTCGCTACATTACCCCCTCCAGCGTGTCGCCTGTCCTCAGCCGACAACAAAGTCCCTATAGCGAAGGGGAAGCCGTCTCCGCCGCCGCGGGGTCACGGGTCCCTGTTCCCCACTGTCTGTCCGGTTGGTAGGGCCTGTGGGTGTAGGAGGGACCGTCCCGGATGGGCTAAACTGATCTACAGGTTCTTCAGCCAAGGGGCGGTAAGGTGCCAAACAGTCCCGGTGCAGAACTACCACCCGCCCCCGGACACACAGTTTCACCCGGTACACAACATCTGAAAGCTGCTCCAACACCTCACAGGGCCCCACCCACTGGCTGGCGAGCTTGGGGGAGACTCCTCTCTTCCGGATTGGGTTGAAGACCCACACCTTTGCTCCTGGGGTGAAGGAGCGGCCCTGACAACGAGTGTCATATGCCCGCTTTTTTTTTTGCACCTGCCTGTTCCTGATGCTGCCGAGCAAACACTTGTGCCTCGGCCAGACGTTGTTGGAGGTCCCGCAGGTACTCGAAACCGGGTATCTTGGGAAGGTCAGTACCCGGGGGCGTGCCAAAGGCTAAGTCCACAGGGGTCCGCAGTTCTCTCCCGAACATGAGCGCGGCCGGTGTACACCCGGTACTTTCTTGTACCGCCGACCGGTACGCCCACAGGACCAGGGGTAGATGACAGTCCCAGTCTCGCTGGTGCCGTGAGGTGACAATAGCGAGTTGTGTTGTGAGCGTTCGATTGAACCTCTCCACCAGTCCGTCGCTCTGGGGGTGGAGGGGCGTGGTCCTGGTCTTCTTCACCCCCATGCGTTGACACACCTCAGCGAATACCTGTGCTTCGAAGTTCCGCCCCTGATCGCTGTGTATTTCTTCGGGCGCACCGAACCGACAGAACATCTCACACACCAGCCGCTCGGCTGTAGTGGCAGCGCTCTGGTCTGGGACCGCATACGCCTCAGACCATTTGGTAAAGTAGTCCATGGCCACAAGGACGTACCGGTTTCCGTTGTCTGTGGTGGGAAATGGGCCAAGAAAGTCCACACCGACCCGTTCCATGGGGGGCCCCCACCTGATCTTGTTGTAGAGGGGCATGGGAGCGTCTGGTTGGTCCTTTCTTGGCAGTGCAGGCATCACAACAGTGCACAAAAAGTTCAGTGTAATGCCTGCATCCGGCCCAGTGGAACCGTTGGCGCAGTTTGTTCAGCGTCTTTGCCACCCCATAGTGACCTGCCCCCACCGAGCCGTGGGCTGCCCGTAGCACTCGTTGGCGCCAGTCCTTGGGCACCAGTAACTGCCACACACTTCTTCCCCGGCCCGGCGCTTGCCAGACTCAGTACAACGGTCCATCACGCCGGGCCAAGGTGGCCCACTGGGAAAAGTAGGCCTTGGTCTCCACCGACATGGCAGAGACAGCTTGCCAGTGGGGGTGTGCCTTGGCGTCGACCCACTGTCCCACCCTGGCCAGGGTGGGATCACTATCCTGCGCTGTTTGCCACTCCTGCTTGTCCATTGCCATCAGCCACGCCTCCTCTGGCTCAACCTGCCGCGTGGTGGATACTTGGAGGATTGCTCTGTCTCGCTCCTCTTGGCGCTCACAATGTCTACAATCCTTGCGGGGACGACGGGAGAGGGCATCTGCATTGCTGTGCAGGCGCCCGGCTCGGTGCTGGGTCTCAAAGTCGTAGCTCTGCAGCTCCTCAATCCACGTAGCCACCTGGCCTTCGGGCTCCTTAAAGCTGAGCAGCCAGATCAGGGCCGCATGATCCGTCCGCAGGAGAAAGGTCTGGCCATAGAGATAGGGGCGAAAATGATTGAACGCCGCGACCACCGCCAGGAGCTCGCGTCGTGTAATGCAGTAATTGTGTTCAGGGCAGCTCAAGACACGACTGTAGTAAGCCACCACTCTCTCTCCCCCAGCAACTTCCTGAGACAGGACGGCCCCCAGCCCCACATTGCTGGCGTCTGTGTCCACGATGAAGCGGCACTTAGGATCAGGAAGGGCCAGGATGGGTGCAGTGATCAAGGCGGTGCGGAGCCGGGCAAAGGCGGCTGCACAGTTGTCGTCCCAGTGGAACTCCCGTCCCTTCTCGGTGAGACGGTGTAGGGGACTGGCAACGGAGGAAAAGTTGCGGACAAAACGTCGGTAGTAGGAGATGAGCCCCGTGAAGCTGCGCACCTCGCTGACGTTTCGCGGAACTGGCCATTTCTCGACCGCCTCCACCTTAGTAGGATCAGGGGCCACGCCCTCTGCCCCCACCACATGGCCCAAAAACTTGGTCTCACGTCGAAGGAGGTGGCATTTCTTGGGGTGCAGGCGCAGGCCCGCCCCCCCAATGGCTGGGAAGACCTGACGGAGGTTCTCTAGGGCAAGCTCGAAGTCAGCGGCATGAACCAGAAGGCCATCAAGGTAAACCACGCACCGGTTGCGGGGAATGTGAGCCAGCACCCTCTCCGTTAGTCTCTCGAACGTGGCGGGGTCATTGCAGAGACCAAAGGGCATCACACGAAACTGCCAGAGTCCCTGACCGATGGTGAAGGCCGTCTTGGGTCTGGCTTCTGGTGCCAGCTCCACCTGCCAGTAACCGCTCCGTAGGTCAAGTGAGCTGAACCACTGTGAACCTGCGATGTGGTCCAGAGCGTCGTCATTGCGGGGCAAGGGGTAGGAGTCCTTGCGAGTTGCATTGTTCAGCCGATGAAAGTCCACACAGAACCTCCAGGTGTCATCTTTCTTTTTGACCAGGATGGCAGGGGCGGCCCAAGGGCTATTGGATGGCTCTATCACCCCGGCCGCAGCCATCTCTAGAATCATCCGCTCTGCAGCTTCACGCTTGGCAAGCGCTAACCGGTAGGGTCGCAGTCTAATGGGTGGGGTTGTACCAGTGTCGATTGTGTGCTGCACCAGGTTGGTCTGGGTGCACTCCTCTTCGCGTGCAGCGAAAATCTCAGCGAACTGTTGGAGCAGGTCTTTCAGCTGTTGACTCTGCTGAGGGTCCAGCCCTTCACTGCTCCGCTGATACAGCTTCTGGATGGCGGCAACAGTGTCCGGCGAGGGTGTCTGAGGAACGGTAGCCTCGATGAGGGTCGTCGTCATTGTTGGTGGGCTAGGCAGTGTCGTCATCCCCTCGGTTGGCAGTGGAGATGGGGGCGGCGGCGGCATGGTGACAGGTGGAGTTGGCTGGATGTGGATACGTCCCACCTTCCTCTCTGGACGGCGCCGGAGGGCCAGGGTCTCTGTGCCAAGGTGAATGGCATTACTCGACACATCGACCAGAGCCCCCCAGCGAGTCAGCAAATCCAGCCCGATGATGCGAGGGTCTTGTATTTCAGCCAACCAAAACTCGTGGGTGGCTGCAACTTTCCCTGCCCGCACCTGCAGTGCTCTCTTCCCCAGCATGCTGGTTAGTTCCCCAGTCACAGTTCTGATTTTACGGGTGGTGGGCCTCCACTCTGTCTCTGGCAGCACCCCTGGACGCACAATGGAGATGGTGGACCCTGTGTCCACAAGGGCCCAGCAGCGGTGTCCACCAATGGAGCAACAAAGAGAGAGACCGTGTGCGTGGCCCACTCTGCCGATCTGGGAAGAGTTCTTAATGGGGGATATGGTCGGTCGGCTGGGTAGCAGTCTCCCCGCGGTGCCACCCCATTCTAGTTTTCCGACTGGGGAGTGCTACGGCGTCGTGGTGCAGGGGCAGGGCAGTCACGGGCCTTGTGCCTCGCTTCTCCACAGCGGTAGCATGGATCACGAGGCGACCAGGGTCTGAAGGGTGGTTGGCATCGGCCTGGTTGCTTTCGGCGTGGTGACGGACAAGCCTGGCAGACGACCCCTCTTTCGACGTCTCCTTCATCTGCGTGGACCTCAGCCTGACGCACTCGGGGTCTTGGTTGGTTGTGTGGGGCCATCACAGCCTCCACCCACTCTGCCTCTTCCAATGCAGTCTTGAAGGCTGTAGGTGCCGTGATGCGGAGGTGCTCCTTCAACCTCTCTGGGGTGAGCCCCTGGATGAAGGCACTCAGGGCTAACTCGTCACGAGCTGCTGGATCAAAGGTGGGGTAGCCACGATGTGCAAAGAAGTGCACGTCTGCTGCATAGGTTCCCAGGGTCCCG